>NC_141794.1:8139920-8206408 GCF_054643075.1 Acanthaster planci
GCAGATTGACGCAAAAAAGTCAAGCAGTTGCACACAAACGTTCGCCTCCTTTTGCGGTTATTTCCGAAAGTAAAGCACATAGAGATATGAGGGGTGCATCAATCGAAAGAGGAGCATGTTCCCTTTCAGATGACACCACGATCGCAAGATCTGGCCAATATTTGATTTTTCAGAATCGCATGTACGAAGCATTTTTTGAGCATAGCTAACCTCGGGTAATGGAGAAAATGGCAGATTTACGCAATACGTCAAGCAGTTGCACACAAACCTTTTCCTCCTTTTGCGGTTATTTTGGAAAGTAAAGCACATAGAGATATGAGGGGTGAAACAATCGAAAGTGGAGCGTGTTCCCTTTCAGATGACACCACGATTGCAAGATCTGGCCACTTTTTGATTTTTCTGAATCGCATGTACGAAGCCTTTTTTAAGCGGAGCTGACCTCGGGTAATGGAGAAAATGGCAGATTGACGCAAAAAAGTCAAGCAGTTGCACACAAACGTTCGCCTCCTTTTGCGGTTAATTCCGAATGTAAAGCACATAGAGATATGAGAGGTGCATCAATCGAAAGAGGAGCATGTTCCCTTTCAGATGACACCACGATTGCAAGATCTGGCCAATTTTTGATTTTTCAGAATCGCATGTACGAAGCCTTTTTTGAGCATAGGTAACCTCGGGTAATGGAGAAAATGGCAGATTTACGCAATAAGTCAAGCAGTTGCACACAAACCTTTCCCTCCTTTTGCGGTTATTTTGGAAAGTAAAGCACATAGAGATATGAGGGGTGCATCAATCGAAAGTGGAGCGTGTTCCCTTTCAGATGACACCACGATTGCAAGATCTGGCCAATTTTCGATTTTGCAGAATCGCATGTACGAAGCCTTCTTTGAGAGGAGCTGACCTCGGGTAATGGAGAAAATGGCAGATTGACGCAAAAAAGTCAAGCAGTTGAACACAAACCTTTCCCTCCTTTTGCGGTTAATTCCGAAAGTAAACCACATAGAGATATGAGGGGTGCATCAATCGAAAGTGGAGCGTGTTCTCTTTCAGATGACACCACGATTGCAAGATCTGGCCAATTTTTGATTTTTCAGAATCGCATGTACGAAGCCTTTTTTAAGCGGAGCTGACCTCGGGTAATGGAGAAAATGGCAGATTTACGCAAAAAGTCAAGCAGTTGCACACAAACGTTCGCCTCCTTTTGCGGTTAATTCCAATGTAAAGCACATAGAGATATGAGAGGTGCATCAATCGAAAGAGGAGCATGTTCCCTTTCAGATGACACCACGATTGCAAGATCTGGCCAATTTTCGATTTTTCAGAATCCAATGTACGAAGCCTTCTTTGAGAGGAGCTGACCTCGGGTAATGGAGAAAATGGGAGATTGACGCAAAAACGTCAAGCAGTTGCACACAAACCTTTTCCTCCTTTTGCGGTTATTTTGGAAAGTAAAGCACATAGAGATATGAGAGGTGCATCAATCGAAAGAGGAGCATGTTCCCTTTCAGATGACACCACGATTGCAAGATCTGGCCACTTTTTGATTTTTCAGAATCGCATGTACGAAGCCTTTTTTAAGCGGTGCTGACCTCGGGTAATGGAGAAAATGGCAGGTTGACGCAAAAAAGTCAAGTAGTTGCACACAAACCTTTCCCTCCTTTTGCAGTTAATTCCGAAAGTAAACCACATAGAGATATGAGGGGTGCATCAATCGAAAGTGGAGCATGTTCCCTTTCAGATGACACCACGATTGCAAGATCTGGCCAATTTTCAATTTTGCAGAATCGCATGTACGAAGCCTTCTTTGAGCGGAGCTGACCTCGGGTAATGGAGAAAATGGCAGATTGACGCAAAAAAGTCAAGCAGTTGCACACAAACGTTCGCCTGCTTTTGCGGTTAATTCCGAATGTAAAGCACATAGAGATATGAGAGGTGCATCAATCGAAAGAGGAGCATGTTCCCTTCCAGATGACACCACGATTGCAAGATCTGGCCAATTTTCGATTTTTCAGAATCGCATGTACGAAGCCTTTTTTGAGCATAGCTAACCTCGGGTAATGGAGAAAATGGCAGATTTACGCAATAAGTCAAGCAGGTGCGCACAAACCTTTCCCTCCTTTTGCGGTTAATTCCGAATGTAAAGCACATAGAGATATGAGGGGTGCATCAATCGAAAGTGGAGCATGTTCCCTTTCAGATGACACCACGATTGCAAGATCTGGCCAATTTTTGATTTTTCAGAATCGCATGCACGAAGCCTTCTTTGAGCGGAGCTGACCTCGGGTAATGGAGAAAATGGCAGATTGACGCAAAAAAGTCAAGCAGTTGCACACAAACGTTCGCCTCCTTTTGCGGTTATTTCCGAAAGTAAAGCACATAGAGATATGAGAGGTGCATCAATCGAAAGAGGAGCATGTTCCCTTCCAGATGACACCACGATTGCAAGATCTGGCCAATTTTTGATTTTTCAGAATCGCATGTACGAAGCATTTTGTGAGCATAGCTAACCTCGGGTAATGGAGAAAATGGCAGATTTACGCAATACGTCAAGCAGTTGCACACAAACCTTTTCCTCCTTTTGCGGTTATTTTGGAAAGTAAAGCACATAGAGATATGAGGGGTAAAACAATCGAAAGTGGAGCGTGTTCCCTTTCAGATGACACCACGATTGCAAGATCTGGCCCCTTTTTGATTTTTCAGAATCGCATGTACGAAGCCTTTTTTAAGCGGAGCTAACCTCGGGTAATGGAGAAAATGGCAGATTGACGCAAAAAAGTCAAGCAGTTGCACACAAACGTTCGCCTCCTTTTGCGGTTAATTCCGAATGTAAAGCACATAGAGATATGAGAGGTGCATCAATCGAAAGAGGAGCATGTTCCCTTTCAGATGACACCACGATTGCAAGATCTGGCCAATTTTTGATTTTTCAGAATCGCATGTACGAAGCCTTTTTTGAGCATAGGTAACCTCGGGTAATGGAGAAAATGGCAGATTTACGCAATAAGTCAAGCAGTTGCACACAAACCTTTTCCTCCTTTTGCGGTTATTTTGGAAAGTAAAGCACATAGAGATATGAGGGGTGCATCAATCAAAAGTGGAGCGTGTTCCCTTTCAGATGACACCACGATTGCAAGATCTGGCCAATTTTCGATTTTGCAGAATCGCATGTACGAAGCCTTCTTTGAGAGGAGCTGACCTCGGGTAATGGAGAAAATGGCAGATTGACGCAAAAAAGTCAAGCAGTTGAACACAAACCTTTCCCTCCTTTTGCGGTTAATTCCGAAAGTAAACCACATAGAGATATGAGGGGTGCATCAATCGAAAGTGGAGCGTGTTCTCTTTCAGATGACACCACGATTGCAAGATCTGGCCAATTTTTGATTTTTCAGAATCGCATGTACGAAGCCTTTTTTAAGCGGAGCTGACCTCGGGTAATGGAGAAAATGGCAGATTTACGCAAAAAAGTCAAGCAGTTGCACACAAACGTTCGCCTCCTTTTGCGGTTAATTCCAATGTAAAGCACATAGAGATATGAGAGGTGCATCAATCGAAAGAGGAGCATGTTCCCTTTCAGATGACACCACGATTGCAAGATCTGGCCAATTTTCGATTTTTCAGAATCCCATGTACGAAGCCTTCTTTGAGAGGAGCTGACCTCGGGTAATGGAGAAAATGGCAGATTGACGCAAAAACGTCAAGCAGTTGCACACAAACCTTTTCCTCCTTTTGCGGTTATTTTGGAAAGTAAAGCACATAGAGATATGAGGGGTGCATCAATCGAAAGTGGAGCGTGTTCCCTTTAAGATGACACCACGATTGCAAGATCTGGCCAATTTTTGATTTTTCAGAATCGCATGTACGAAGCCTTTTTTAAGCGGAGCTGACCTCGGGTAATGGAGAAAATGGCAGATTGACGCAAAAAAGTCAAGCAGTTGCACACAAACGTTCGCCTCCTTTTGCGGTTAATTCCGAATGTAAAGCACATAGAGATATGAGAGGTGCATCAATCGAAAGAGGAGCATGTTCCCTTTCAGATGACACCACGATTGCAAGATCTGGCCAATTTTCGATTTTGCAGAATCGCATGTACGAAGCCTTTTTTAAGCGGTGCTGACCTCGGGTAATGGAGAAAATGGCAGGTTGACGCAAAAAAGTCAAGTAGTTGCACACAAACCTTTCCCTCCTTTTGCAGTTAATTCCGAAAGTAAACCACATAGAGATATGACAGGTGCATCAATCGAAAGTGGAGCATGTTCCCTTTCAGATGACACCACGATTGCAAGATCTGGCCAATTTTCAATTTTGCAGAATCGCATGTACGAAGCCTTCTTTGAGCGGAGCTGACCTCGGGTAATGGAGAAAATGGCAGATTGACGCAAAAAAGTCAAGCAGTTGCACACAAACGTTCGCCTGCTTTTGCGGTTAATTCCGAATGTAAAGCACATAGAGATATGAGAGGTGCATCAATCGAAAGAGGAGCATGTTCCCTTTCAGATGACACCACGATTGCAAGATCTGGCTAATTTTCCATTTTTCAGAATCGCATGTACGAAGCCTTTTTTGAGCATAGCTAACCTCGGGTAATGGAGAAAATAGCAGATTTACGCAATAAGTCAAGCAGTTGCGCACAAACCTTTCCCTCCTTTTGCGGTTAATTCTGAATGTAAAGCACATAGAGATATGAGGGGTGCATCAATCGAAAGTGGAGCATGTTCCCTTTCAGATGACACCACGATTGCAAGATCTGGCCAATTTTCGATTTTTCAGAATCGCATGCACGAAGCCTTCTTTGAGCGGAGCTGACCTCGGGTAATGGAGAAAATGGCAGATTGACGCAAAAAAGTCAAGCAGTTGCACACAAACGTTCGCCTGCTTTTGCGGTTAATTCCGAATGTAAAGCACATAGAGATATGAGAGGTGCATCAATCGAAAGAGGAGCATGTTCCCTTCCAGATGACACCACGATTGCAAGATTTGGCTAATTTTCCATTTTTCAGAATCGCATGTACGAAGCCTTTTTTGAGCATAGCTAACCTCGGGTAATGGAGAAAATGGCAGATTTACGCAATAAGTCAAGCAGTTGCACACAAACCTTTTCCTCCTTTTGCGGTTATTTTGGAAAGTAAAGCACATAGAGATATGAGGGGTGCATCAATCGAAAGTGGAGCGTGTTCCCTTTCAGATGACACCACGATTGCAAGATGTGGCCAATTTTCGATTTTGCAGAATCGCATGTACGAAGCCTTTCTTGAGCATAGCTGACCTCGGGTAATGGAGAAAATGGCAGATTGACGCAAAAAAGTCAAGCAGTTGCACACAAACGTTCGCCTCCTTTTGCAGTTATTTCCAAAAGTAAAGCACATATAGATATGAGAGGTGCATCAATCGAAAGAGCAGCGTGTTCCATTTCAGATGACACCACGATTGCAAGATCTGGCCAATTTTTAATTTTTTAGAATCGCATGTACGAAGCCTTTTTTGAGCGGAGCTGACCTCGGGTAATGGAGAAAATGGCAGATTTACGCAACAAAGTCAAGCAGTTGCACACAAACGTTAGCCTGCTTTTGCGGTGAATTCCGAATGTAAAGCACATAAAGATATGAGAGGTGCATCAATCGAAAGAGGAGTATGTTCCCTTTCAGATGACACCACGATTGCAAGATCTGGCCAATTTTCGATTTTTCAGAATCGCATGTACGAAGCCTTCTTTGAGAGGAGCTGACCTCGGGTAATGGAGAAAATGGCAGATTGACGCAAAAAAGTCAAGCAGTTGCACACAAACGTTCGCCTCCTTTTGCGGTTATTTTGGAAAGTAAAGCACATAGAGATATGAGAGGTGCATCAATCGAAAGAGGAGCATGTTCCCTTCCAGATGACACCACGATTGCAAGATCTGGCCAATTTTTGATTTTTCAGAATCGCATGTACGAAGCCTTTTTTGAGCGGAGCTGACCTCGGGTAATGGAGAAAATGGCAGATTTACGCAATAAGTCAAGCAGTTGCACACAAACCTTTTCCTCCTTTTGCGGTTATTTTGGAAAGTAAAGCACATAGAGATATGAGGGGTGCATCAATCGAAAGTGGAGCGTGTTCCCTTTCAGATGACACCACGATTGCAAGATCTGGCCAATTTTTGATTTTTCAGAATCGCATGTACGAAGCCTTTTTTAAGCGGAGCTGACCTCGGGTAATGGAGAAAATGGCAGATTGACGCAAAAAAGTCAAGCAGTTGCACACAAACGTTCGCCTCCTTTTGCGGTTAATTCCGAATGTAAAGCACATAGAGATATGAGAGGTGCATCAATCGAAAGAGGAGCATGTTCCCTTTCAGATGACACCACGATTGCAAGATCTGGCCAATTTTTCTATTTTTCAGAATCGCATGTACAAAGCCTTTTTTAAGCGGAGCTGACCTCGGGTAATGGAGAAAATGGCAGATTTACGCAAAAAAGTCAAGCAGTTGCACACAAACCTTTCCCTCCTTTTGCGGTTAATTCCGAAAGTAAACCACATAGAGATATGAGGGGTGCATCAATCGAAAGTGGAGCATGTTCCCTTTCAGATGACACCACGATTGCAAGATCTGGCCAATTTTCGATTTTGCAGAATCGCATGTACGAAGCCCTTCTTGAGCGGAGCTGACCTCGGGTAATGGAGAAAATGGCAGATTGACGCAAAAAAGTCAAGCAGTTGCACACAAACGTTCGCCTCCTTTTGCGGTTAATTCCGAATGTAAAGCACATAGAGATATGAGAGGTGCATCAATCGAAAAAGGAGCATGTTCCCTTCCAGATGACACCACGATTGCAAGATCTGGCCAATTTTCGATTTTTCAGAATCGCATGTACGAAGCCTTTTTTGAGCATAGCTAACCTCGGGTAATGGAGAAAATAGCAGATTTACGCAATAAGTAAAGCAGGTGCGCACAAACCTTTCCCTCCTTTTGCGGTTAATTCCGAAAGTAAAGCACATAGAGATATGAGGGGTGCATCAATCGAAAGTGGAGCATGTTCCCTTTCAGATCACACCACGATTGCAAGATCTGGCCAATTTTTGATTTTTCAGAATCGCATGTACGAAGCCTTTTTTAAGCGGAGCTGACCTCGGGTAATGGAGAAAATGGCAGATTTACGTAAAAAAGTCAAGCAGTTGCACACAAACGTTCGCCTCCTTTTGCGGTTATTTCCGAAAGTAAAGCACATAGAGATATGAGAGGTGCATCAATCGAAAGTGGAGCGTGTTCCCTTTCAGATGACACCACGATTGCAAGATCTGGCCAATTTTTGATTTTTCAGAATCGCATGTACGAAGCCTTTTTTAAGCGGAGCTGACCTCGGGTAATGGAGAAAATAGCAGATTTACGCAATAAGTCAAGCAGTTGCGCACAAACCTTTCCCTCCTTTTGCGGTTAATTCCGAATGTAAAGCACATAGAGATATGAGGGGTGCATCAATCGAAAGTGCAGCATGTTCCCTTTCAGATGACACCACGATTGGAAGATGTGGCCAATTTTCGATTTTGCAGAATCGCATGTACGAAGCCTTCTTTGAGCGGAGCTAACCTCGGGTAATGGAGAAAATGGCAGATTGACGCAAAAAAGTCAAGCAGTTGCACACGAACGTTCGCCTGCTTTTGCGGTTAATTCCAAATGTAAAGCACATAAAGATATGACAGGTGCATCAATCGAAAGAGGAGCATGTTCCCTTTCAGATGACACCACGATTGCAAGATCTGGCCAATTTTCGATTTTGCAGAATCGCATGTACGAAGCCTTTCTTGAGCATAGCTGACCTCGGCTAATGGAGAAAATGGCAGATTGACGCAAAAAAGTCAAGCAGTTGCACACAAACGTTCGCCTGCTTTTGCGCTTATTTCCGAAAGTAAACCACATAGAGATATGAGAGGTGCATCAATCGAAAGAGAAGCGTGTTCCCTTTCAGATGACACCACGATTGCAAGATCTGGCCAATTTTTAATTTTTTAGAATCGCATGTACGAAGCCTTTGTTGAGCGGAGCTGACCTCGGGTAATGGAGAAAATGGCAGATTTACGCAACAAAGTCAAGCAGTTGCACACAAACGTTCGCCTGCTTTTGCGGTGAATTCCGAATGTAAAGCACATAAAGATATGAGAGGTGCATCAATCGAAAGAGGAGTATGTTCCCTTTCAGATGACACCACGATTGCAAGATCTGGCCAATTTTCGATTTTTCAGAATCGCATGTACGAAGCCTTCTTTGAGAGGAGCTGACCTCGGGTAATGGAGAAAATGGCAGATTGACGCAAAAAAGTCAAGCAGTTGCACACAAACGTTCGCCTGCTTTTGCGGTTAATTCCGAATGTAAAGCACATAGAGATATGAGAGGTGCATCAATCAAAAGAGGAGCATGTTCCCTTCCAGATGACACCACGATTGCAAAATCTGGCCAATTTTCGATTTTTCAGAATCGCATGTACGAAGCCTTTTTTGAGCATAGCTAACCTCGGGTAATGGAGAAAATAGCAGATTTAAGCAATAAGTCAAGCAGTTGCGCACAAACCTTTCCCTCCTTTTGCGGTTAATTCCGAATGTAAACCACATAGAGATATAAGAGGTGCATCAATCGAAAGAGGAGCATGTTCCCTTTCAGATGACACCACGATTGCAAGATCTGGCCAATTTTCGATTTTTCAGAATCGCATGTACGAAGCCTTTTTTGAGCATAGCTAACCTCGGGTAATGGAGAAAATGGCAGATTGACGCAAAAAAGTCAAGCAGTTGCACACAAACCTTTTCCTCCTTTTGCGGTTATTTCCGAAAGTAAAGCACATAGAGATATGAGAGGTGCATCAATCGAAAGTGGAGCGTGTTCCCTTTCAGATGACACCACGATTGCAAGATCTGGCCAATTTTTGATTTTTCAGAATCGCATGTACGAAGCCTTTGTTGAGCGGAGCTGACCTCGGGTAATGGAGAAAATGGCAGATTTACGCAACAAAGTCAAGCAGTTGCACACAAACGTTCGCCTGCTTTTGCCGTGAATTCCGAATGTAAAGCACATAGAGATATGTGGGGTGCATCAATCGAAAGTGGAGCGTGTTCCCTTTCAGATGACACCACGATTGCAAGATCTGGCCAATTTTTGATTTTTCAGAATCGCATGTACGAAGCCTTTTTTAAGCGGAGCTGACCTCGGGTAATGGAGAAAATGGCAGATTGACGCAAAAAAGTCAAGCAGTTGCACACAAACCTTTCCCTCCTTTTGCGGTTATTTCCGAAAGTAAAGCACATAGAGATATGAGAGGTGCATCAATCGAAAGAGGAGCATGTTCCCTTTCAGATGACACCACGATTGCAAGATCTGGCCAATTTTTGATTTTTCAGAATCGCATGTACGAAGCCTTTTTTGAGCATAGCTAACCTCGGGTAATGGAGAAAATGGCAGATTGACGCAAAAACGTCACGCAGTTGCACACAAACCTTTTCCTCCTTTTGCGGTTAATTCCGAAAGTAAAGCACATAGAGATATGAGAGGTGCATCAATCGAAAGAGGAGCATGTTCCCTTCCAGATGACACCACGATTGCAAGATCTGGCCAATTTTTGATTTTTCAGAATCGCATGTACGAAGCCTTTTTTAAGCGGAGCTGACCTCGGGTAATGGAGAAAATGGCAGATTGACGCAAAAAAGTCAAGCAGTTGCACACAAACGTTCGCCTCCTTTTGCGGTTAATTCCGAATGTAAAGCACATAGAGATATGAGAGGTGCATCAATCGAAAGAGGAGCCTGTTCCCTTTCAGATGACACCACGATTGCAAGATCTGGCCAATTTTTGATTTTTCAGAATCGCATGTACGAAGCCTTTTTTAAGCGGTGCTGACCTCGGGTAATGGAGAAAATGGCAGGTTGACGCAAAAAAGTCAAGTAGTTGCACACAAACCTTTCCCTCCTTTTGCGGTTAATTCCGAAAGTAAAGCACATAGAGATATGAGGGGTGCATCAATCGAAAGTGGAGCATGTTCCCTTTCAGATGACACCACGATTGCAAGATCTGGCCAATTTTCGATTTTGCAGAATCGCATGTACGAAGCCTTCTTTGAGCGGAGCTGACCTCGGGTAATGGAGAAAATAGCAGATTTACGCAATAAGTCAAGCAGTTGCGCACAAACCTTTCCCTCCTTTTGCGGTTAATTCCAAATGTAAAGCACATAGAGATATGAAGGGTGCATCAATTGAAAGTGGAGCATGTTCCCTTCCAGATGACACCACGATTGCAAGATCTGGCCAATTTTTGATTTTTCAGAATCCCATGTACGAAGCCTTCTTTGAGAGGAGCTGAGCTCGGGTAATGGAGAAAATGGCAGATTGACGCAAAAACGTCAAGCAGTTGCACACAAAGTGCATGTACGAAGCCTTTTTTAAGCGGAGCTGACCTCGGGTAATGGAGAAAATGGCAGATTGACGCAAAAAAGTCAAGCAGTTGCACACAAACGTTTGCCTCCTTTTGCGGTTAATTCCGAATGTAAAGCACATAGAGATATGAGAGGTGCATCAATCGAAAGAGGAGCATGTTCCCTTTCAGATGACACCACGATTGCAAGATCTGGCCAATTTTCGATTTTTCAGAATCGCATGTACGAAGCCTTCTTTGAGCGGTGCTGACCTCGGGTAATGGAGAAAATGGCAGATTTACGCAATAAGTCAAGCAGTTGCACACAAACCTTTTCCTCCTTTTGCGGTTATTTGGGAAAGTAAAGCACATAGAGATATGAGGGGTGCATCAATCGAAAGAGAAGCGTGTTCCCTTTCAGATGACACCACGATTGCAAGATCTGGCCAATTTTTGATTTTTCAGAACCGCATGTACGAAGCCTTTTTTGAGCGGAGCTGACCTCGGGTAATGGAGAAAATGGCAGATTGACGCAAAAACGTCAAGCAGTTGCACACAAACCTTTTCCTCCTTTTGCGGTTATTTTGGAAAGTAAAGCACATAGAGATATGAGGGGTGCATCAATCGAAAGTGGAGCGTGTTCCCTTTCAGATGACACCACGATTGCAAGATCTGGCCAATTTTTGATTTTTCAGAATCGCATGTACGAAGCCTTTTTTTAAGCGGAGCTGACCTCGGGTAATGGAGAAAATGGCAGATTGACGCAAAAAAGTCAAGCAGTTGCACACAAACGTTCGCCTCCTTTTGCGGTTAATTCCGAATGTAAAGCACATAGAGATATGAGAGGTGCATCAATCGAAAGAGGAGCATGTTCCCTTTCAGATGACACCACGATTGCAAGATCTGGCCAATTTTTGATTTTTCAGAATCGCATGTACGAAGCCTTTTTTAAGCGGTGCTGACCTCGGGTAATGGAGAAAATGGCAGATTGACGCAAAAACGTCAAGCAGTTGCACACAAACCTTTTCCTCCTTTTGCGGTTATTTTGGAAAGTAAAGCACATAGAGATATGAGGGGTGCATCAATCGAAAGAGGAGCATGTTCCCTTCCAGATGACACCACGATTGCAAGATCTGGCCAATTTTTGATTTTTCAGAATCCCATGTACGAAGCCTTCTTTGAGAGGAGCTGAGCTCGGGTAATGGAGAAAATGGCAGATTGACGCAAAAACGTCAAGCAGTTGCACACAAACCTTTTCCTCCTTTTGCGGTTATTTTGGAAAGTAAAGCACATAGAGATATGAGGGGTGCATCAATCGAAAGTGGAGCATGTTCCCTTTCAGATGACACCACGATTGGAAGATGTGGCCAATTTTCGATTTTGCAGAATCGCATGTACGAAGCCTTCTTTGAGCGGAGCTCACCTCGGGTAATGGAGAAAATGGCAGATTGACGCTAAAAGGTCAAGCAGTTGCACACAAACGTTCGCCTGCTTTTGCGGTTAATTCCAAATGTGAAGCACATAAAGATATGACAGGTGCATCAATCGAAAGAGGAGCATCTTCCCTTTCAGATGACACCACGATTGCAAGATCTGGCCAATTTTCGATTTTTCAGAATCGCATGTACGAAGCCTTCTTTGAGAGGAGCTGACCTCGGGTAATGGAGAAAATGGCAGATTGACCCAAAAACGTCAAGCAGTTGCACACAAACCTTTTCCTCCTTTTGCGGTTATTTTGGAAAGTAAAGCACATAGAGATATGACAGGTGCATCAATCGAAAGTGGAGCGTGTTCCCTTTCAGATGACACCACGATTGCAAGATCTGGCAAATTTTTGATTTTTCAGAATCGCATGTACGAAGCCTTTTTTAAGCGGAGCTGACCTCGGGTAATGGAGAAAATGGCAGATTGACGCAAAAAAGTCAAGCAGTTGCACACAAACGTTCGCCTCCTTTTGCAGTTAATTCCGAATGTAAAGCACATAGAGATATGAGAGGTGCATCAATCGAAAGAGGAGCATGTTCCCTTTCAGATGACACCACGATTGCAAGATCCGGCCAATTTTCGATTTTTCAGAATCCCATGTACGAAGCCTTCTTTGAGAGGAGCTGACCTCGGGTAATGGAGAAAATGGCAGATTGACGCAAAAACGTCAAGCAGTTACACACAAACCTTTTTCTCCTTTTGCGGTTATTTTGGAAAGTAAAGCACATAGAGATATGAGGGGTGCATCAATCGAAAGTGGAGCGTGTTCCCTTTCAGATGACACCACGATTGCAAGATCTGGCCAATTTTCGATTTTTCAGAATCGCATGTACGAAGCCTTTTTTGAGCATAGCTAACCTCGGGTAATGGAGAAAATAGCAGATTTACGCAATAAGTCAAGCAGTTGCACACAAACGTTCGCCTGCTTTTGCGGTTAATTCCGAATGTAAAGCACATAGAGATATGAGAGGTGCATCAATCGAAAGAGGAGTATGTTCCCTTTCAGATGACACCACGATTGCAAGATCTGGCCAATTTTTGATTTTTCAGAATCGCATGTACGAAGCCTTTTTTGAGCGGAGCTGACCTCGGGTAATGGAGAAAATGGCAGATTGACGCAAAAAAGTCAAGCAGTTGCACACAAACGTTCGCCTGCTTTTGCAGTTAATTCCGAATGTAAAGCACATAGAGATATGAGAGGTGCATCAATCGAAAGTGGAGCATGTTCCCTTTCAGATGACACCACGATTGCAAGATCTGGCCAATTTTCGATTTTTCAGAATCGCATGTACGAAGCCTTCTTTGAGCGGAGCTGACCTCGGTTAATGGAGAAAATGGCAGATTGACGCAAAAAAGTCAAGCAGTTGCACACAAACGTTCGCCTCCTTTTGCGGTTATTTCCGAAAGTAAAGCACATAGAGATATGAGAGGTGCATCAATCGAAAGAGGAGCATGTTCCCTTTCAGATGACACCACGATTGCAAGATCTGGCCAATTTTCAATTTTTCAGAATCGCATGTACGAAGCCTTTTTTGAGCATAGCTAACCTCGGGTAATGGAGAAAATAGCAGATTTACGCAATAAGTCAAGCAGTTGCGCACAAACCTTTCCCTCCTTTTGCG
Organism: Acanthaster planci; assembly: GCF_054643075.1. Taxonomy (NCBI): domain Eukaryota; kingdom Metazoa; phylum Echinodermata; class Asteroidea; order Valvatida; family Acanthasteridae; genus Acanthaster; species Acanthaster planci. The sequence goes on from NC_141794.1 coordinate 8,153,394, forward strand.
GTTAATTCCGAATGTAAAGCACATAGAGATATGAGAGGTTCATCAATCGAAAGAGGAGCATGTTCCCTTCCAGATGACACCACGATTGCAAGATCTGGCCAATTATTGATTTTTCAGAATCGCATGTACGAAGCCTTTTTTGAGCATAGCTAACCTCGGGTAATGGAGAAAATAGCAGATTTACGCAATAAGTCAAGCAGTTGCGCACAAACCTTTCCCTCCTTTTGCGGTTAATTCCAAATGTAAAGCACATAGAGATATGAGGGGTGCATCAATCGAAAGTGGAGCATGTTCCCTTTCAGATGACACCACGATTGGAACAACTGGAAAAATTTTTGATTTTTGAGATTGGCATATACAGAGCCTTCTTTGAGCGGAGCTGACCTCGGGTAATGGAGAAAATGGCAGATTAACGCAATAAGTCAAGCAGTTGCACACAAACGTTCGCCTCCTTTTGAGGTTATTTCCGAAAGTAAAGCACATAGAGATATGAGAGGTGCATCAATCGAAAGAGGAGCATGTTCCCTTCAAGATGACACCACGATTGCAAGATCTGGCCAATTTTTGATTTTTCAGAATCGCATGTACGAAGCCTTTTTTGAGCATAGCTAACCTCGGGTAATGGAGAAAATGGCAGATTTACGCAATAAGTCAAGCAGTTGCACACAAACCTTTTCCTCCTTTTGCGGTTATTTTGGAAAGTAAAGCACATAGAGATATGAGGGGTGCATCAATCGAAAGTGGAGCGTGTTCCCTTTCCGATGACACCACGATTGCAAGATCTGGCCAATTTTTGATTTTTCAGAATCGCATGTACGAAGCCTTTTTTGAGCATAGCTAACCTCGGGTAATGGAGAAAATAGCAGATTTACGCAATAAGTCAAGCAGTTGCGCACAAACCTTTCCCTTCTTTTGCGGTTAATTCCAAAAGTAAAGCACATAGAGATATGAGAGGTGCATCAATCGAAAGAGCAGTATGTTCCCTTTCAGATGACACCACGATTGCAAGATCTGGCCAATTTTTGATTTTTCAGAATCGCATGTACGAAGCCTTTTTTAAGCGGTGCTGACCTCGGGTAATGGAGAAAATGGCAGGTTGACGCAAAAAAGTCAAGCAGTTGCACACAAACGTTCGCCTCCTTTTGCGGTTATTTCCGAAAGTAAAGCACATAGAGATATGAGAGGTGCATCAATCGAACGAGAAGCGTGTTCCCTTTCAGATGACACCACGATTGCAAGATCTGGCCAATTTTTAATTTTTTTAAAATCGCATGTACGAAGCCTTTGTTGAGCGGAGCTGACTTTGGGTAATGGAGAAAATGGCAGATTTACGCAACAAAGTCAAGCAGTTGCACACAAACGTTCGCCTCCTTTTGCGGTTAATTCCGAATGTAAAGCACATAAAGATATGACAGGTGCATCAATCGAAAGTGGAGCATGTTCCCTTTCAGATGACACCACGATTGCAAGATCTGGCCAATTTTCGATTTTGCAGAATCGCATGTACGAAGCCTTCTTTGAGCGGAGCTGACCTCGGGTAATGGAGAAAATGGCAGATTGACACAAAAAAGTCAAGCAGTTGCACACAAACGTTCGCCTCCTTTTGCGGTTATTTCCGAAAGTAAAGCACATAGAGATATGAGAGGTGCATCAATCGAAAGAGCAGTATGTTCCCTTTCAGATGACACCACGATTGCAAGATCTGGCCAATTTTTGATTTTTCAGAATCGCATGTACGAAGCCTTTTTTAAGCGGTGCTGACCTCGGGTAATGGAGAAAATGGCAGGTTGACGCAAAAAAGTCAAGCAGTTGCACACAAACGTTCGCCTCCTTTTGCGGTTATTTCCGAAAGTAAAGCACATAGAGATATGAGAGGTGCATCAATCGAACGAGAAGCGTGTTCCCTTTCAGATGACACCACGATTGCAAGATCTGGCCAATTTTTAATTTTTTTAGAATCGCATGTACGAAGCCTTTGTTGAGCGGAGCTGACTTTGGGTAATGGAGAAAATGGCAGATTTACGCAACAAAGTCAAGCAGTTGCACACAAACGTTCGCCTCCTTTTGCGGTTAATTCCGAATGTAAAGCACATAAAGATATGACAGGTGCATCAATCGAAAGTGGAGCATGTTCCCTTTCAGATGACACCACGATTGCAAGATCTGGCCAATTTTCGATTTTGCAGAATCGCATGTACGAAGCCTTCTTTGAGCGGAGCTGACCTCGGGTAATGGAGAAAATGGCAGATTGACGCAAAAAAGTCAAGCAGTTGCACACAAACGTTCGCCTCCTTTTGCGGTTATTTCCGAAAGTAAAGCACATAGAGATATGAGAGGTGCATCAATCGAAAGAGGAGCATGTTCCTTTCCAGATGACACCACGATTGCAAGATCTGGCCAATTTTTGATTTTTCAGAATCGCATGTACGAAGCCTTTTTTGAGCATAGCTAACCTCGGGTAATGGAGAAAATGGCAGATTGACGCAAAAAAGTCAAGCAGTTGCACACAAACGTTCGCCTCCTTTTGAGGTTATTTCCGAAAGTAAAGCACATAGAGATATGAGAGGTGCATCAATCAAAAGTGGAGCATGTTCCCTTTCAGATGACACCATGATTCCAAGATCTGGCCAATTGTCGATTTTGCAGAATCGCATGTACGAAGCCTTCTTTGAGCGGAGCTGACCTCGGGTAATGGAGAAAATGGCAGATTGACGCAAAAAAGTCAAGACGTTGCACACAAACGTTCGCCTGCTTTTGCGGTTAATTCCAAAAGTAAAGCACATAGAGATAGGACGGGTGCATCAATCGAAAGTGGAGCGTGTTCCCTTTCAGATGACACCGTGATTGCAAGATCTGGCCAATTTTTGATTTTTCAGAATCGCATGTACGAAGCCTTTTTTAAGCGGAGCTGACCTCGGGTAATGGAGAAAATGGCAGATTTACGCAAAAAAGTCAAGCAGTTGCACGCAAACGTTCGCCTCCTTTTGCGGTTATTTGCGAAAGTAAAGCGCATAGAGATATGAGGGGTGCATCAATCGAAAGTTCAGCATGTTCCCTTTCAGATGACACCACGATTGCAAGATCTGGCCAATTTTTGATTTTTCAGAATCGCATGTACGAAGCCTTTTTTAAGCGGAGCTGACCTCGGGTAATGGAGAAAATAGCAGATTTACGCAATAAGTCAAGCAGTTGCGCACAAACCTTTCCCTCCTTTTGCGGTTAATTCCGAATGTAAAGCACATAGAGATATGAGGGGTGCATCAATCGAAAGTGGAGCATGTTCCCTTTCAGATGACACCACGATTGGAAGATGTGGCCAATTTTCGATTTTGCAGAATCGCATGTACGAAGCCTTCTTTGAGCGGAGCTCTCCTCAGGTAATGGAGAAAATGGCAGATTGACGCAAAAAAGTCAAGCAGTTGCACACAAACGTTCGCCTGCTTTTGCGGTTAATTCCAAATGTGAAGCACATAAAGATATGACAGGTGCATCAATCGAAAGAGGACCATGTTCCCTTTCAGATGACACCACGATTGCAAGATCTGGCCAATTTTCGATTTTGCAGAATCGCATGTACGAAGCCTTTCTTGAGCATAGCTGCCCTCGGCTAATGGAGAAAATGGCAGATTTACGCAAAAAAGTCAAGCAGTTGCACACAAACGTTCGCCTCCTTTTGCGGTTATTTGCGAAAGTAAAGCACATAGAGATATGAGAGGTGCATCAATCGAAAGAGAAGCGTGTTCCCTATCAGATGACACCACGATTGCAAGATCTGGCCAATTTTTAATTTTTTAGAATCGCATGTACGAAGCCTTTTTTTGAGCGGAGCTGACCTCGGGTAATGGAGAAAATGGCAGATTTACGCAAAAAAGTCAAGCAGTTGCACACAAACGTTCGCCTGCTTTTGCGGTGAATTCCGAATGTAAAGCACATAAAGATATGAGAGGTGCATCAATCGAAAGAGGTGTATGTTCCCTTTCAGATGACACCACGATTGCAAGATCTGGCCAATTTTCGATTTTTCAGAATCCCATGTACGAAGCCTTCTTTGAGAGGAGCTGACGTCGGGTAATGGAGAAAATGGCAGATTGACGCAAAAACGTCAAGCAGTTGCACACAAACCTTTTCCTCCTTTTGCGGTTATTTTGGAAAGTAAAGCACAAAGAGATATGAGGGGTGCATCAATCAAAAGTGGAGCGTGTTCCCTTTCAGATGACACCGTGATTGCAAGATCTGGCCAATTTTCGATTTTTCAGAATCGCATGTACGAAGCCTTTTTTAAGCGGAGCTGACCTCGGGTAATGGAGAAAATGGCAGATTTACGCAATAAGTCAAGCAGTTGCGCACAAACCTTTCCCTCCTTTTGCGGTTAATTCCGAATGTAAAGCACATAGAGATATGAGGGGTGCATCAATCGAAAGTGGAGCATGTTCCCTTTCAGATGACACCACGATTGGAAGATGTGGCCAATTTTCGATTTTGCAGAATCGCATGTACGAAGCCTTCTTTGAGCGGAGCTCTCCTCAGGTAATGGAGAAAATGGCAGATTGACGCAAAAAAGTCAAGCAGTTGCACACAAACGTTCGCCTGCTTTTGCGGTTAATTCCAAATGTGAAGCACATAAAGATATGACAGGTGCATCAATCGAAAGTTCAGCATGTTCCCTTCCAGATGACACCACGATTGCAAGATCTGGCCAATTATTGATTTTTCAGAATCGCATGTACGAAGCCTTTTTTGAGCATAGCTAACCTCGGGTAATGGAGAAAATAGCAGATTTACGCAATAAGTCAAGCAGTTGCGCACAAACCTTTCCCTCCTTTTGCGGTTAATTCCAAATGTGAAGCACATAAAGATATGACAGGTGCATCAATCGAAAGAGGAGCATGTTCCCTTTCAGATGACACCACGATTGCAAGATCTGGCCAATTTTCGATTTTGCAGAATCGCATGTACGAAGCCTTTCTTGAGCATAGCTGCCCTCGGCTAATGGAGAAAATGGCAGATTTACGCAAAAAAGTCAAGCAGTTGCACACAAACGTTCGCCTCCTTTTGCGGTTATTTGCGAAAGTAAAGCACATAGAGATATGAGAGGTGCATCAATCCAAAGACAAGCGTGTTCCCTTTCAGATGACACCACGATTGCAAGATCTGGCCAATTTTTGATTTTTTAGAATCGCATGTACGAAGCCTTTTTTGAGCGGAGCTGACCTCGGGTAATGGAGAAAATGGCAGATTGACGCAAAAAAGTCAAGCAGTTGCACACAAACGTTCGCCTGCTTTTGCGGTGAATTCCGAATGTAAAGCACATAAAGATATGAGAGGTGCATCAATCGAAAGAGGAGTATGTTCCCTTTCAGATGACACCACGATTGCAAGATCTGGCCAATTTTCGATTTTTCAGAATCCCATGTACGAAGCCTTCTTTGAGAGGAGCTGACGTCGGGTAATGGAGAAAATGGCAGATTGACGCAAAAAAGTCAAGCAGTTGCACACAAACCTTTTCCTCCTTTTGCGGTTATTTTGGAAAGTAAAGCACATGGAGATATGAGGGGTGCATCAATCGAAAGTGGAGCGTGTTCCCTTTCAGATGACACCACGATTGCAAGATCTGGCCAATTTTTGATTTTTCAGAATCGCATGTACGAAGCCTTTTTTAAGCGGAGCTGACCTCGGGTAATGGGAAAATGGCAGATTTACGCAATAAGTCAAGCAGTTGCACACAAACGTTCGCCTCCTTTTGAGGTTATTTCCGAAAGTAAAGCACATAGAGATATGAGAGGTGCATCAATCAAAAGTGGAGCATGTTCCCTTTCAGATGACACCATGATTCCAAGATCTGGCCAATTGTCGATTTTGCAGAATCGCATGTACGAAGCCTTCTTTGAGCGGAGCTGACCTCGGGTAATGGAGAAAATGGCAGATTGACGCAAAAAAGTCAAGACGTTGCACACAAACGTTCGCCTGCTTTTGCGGTTAATTCCAAAAGTAAAGCACATAGAGATAGGACGGGTGCATCAATCGAAAGTGGAGCGTGTTCCCTTTCAGATGACACCGTGATTGCAAGATCTGGCCAATTTTTGATTTTTCAGAATCGCATGTACGAAGCCTTTTTTAAGCGGAGCTGACCTCGGGTAATGGAGAAAATGGCAGATTTACGCAAAAAAGTCAAGCAGTTGCACGCAAACGTTCGCCTCCTTTTGCGGTTATTTGCGAAAGTAAAGCACATAGAGATATGAGAGGTGCATCAATCGAAAGTTCAGCATGTTCCCTTTCAGATGACACCACGATTGCAAGATCTGGCCAATTTTTGATTTTTCAGAATCGCATGTACGAAGCCTTTTTTAAGCGGAGCTGACCTCGGGTAATGGAGAAAATAGCAGATTTACGCAATAAGTCAAGCAGTTGCGCACAAACCTTTCCCTCCTTTTGCGGTTAATTCCGAATGTAAAGCACATAAAGATATGAGAGGTGCATCAATCGAAAGAGGTGTATGTTCCCTTTCAGATGACACCACGATTGCAAGATCTGGCCAATTTTCGATTTTTCAGAATCCCATGTACGAAGCCTTCTTTGAGAGGAGCTGACGTCGGGTAATGGAGAAAATGGCAGATTGACGCAAAAACGTCAAGCAGTTGCACACAAACCTTTTCCTCCTTTTGCGGTTATTTTGGAAAGTAAAGCACAAAGAGATATGAGGGGTGCATCAATCAAAAGTGGAGCGTGTTCCCTTTCAGATGACACCACGATTGCAAGATCTGGCCAATTTTTGATTTTTCAGAATCGCATGTACGAAGCCTTTTTTAAGCGGAGCTGACCTCGGGTAATGGGAAAATGGCAGATTTACGCAATAAGTCAAGCAGTTGCACACAAACGTTCGCCTCCTTTTGAGGTTATTTCCGAAAGTAAAGCACATAGAGATATGAGAGGTGCATCAATCAAAAGTGGAGCATGTTCCCTTTCAGATGACACCACGATTGCAAGATCTGGCCAATTTTCGATTTTGCAGAATCGCATGTACGAAGCCTTCTTTGAGCGGAGCTGACCTCGGGTAATGGAGAAAATGGCAGATTGACGCAAAAAAGTCAAGACGTTGCACACAAACGTTCGCCTGCTTTTGCGGTTAATTCCAAAAGTAAAGCACATAGAGATAGGACGGGTGCATCAATCGAAAGTGGAGCGTGTTCCCTTTCAGATGACACCGTGATTGCAAGATCTGGCCAATTTTTGATTTTTCAGAATCGCATGTACGAAGCCTTTTTTAAGCGGAGCTGACCTCGGGTAATGGAGAAAATGGCAGATTTACGCAAAAAAGTCAAGCAGTTGCACGCAAACGTTCGCCTCCTTTTGCGGTTATTTGCGAAAGTAAAGCACATAGAGATATGAGAGGTGCATCAATCGAAAGTTCAGCATGTTCCCTTTCAGATGACACCACGATTGCAAGATCTGGCCAATTTTTGATTTTTCAGAATCGCATGTACGAAGCCTTTTTTAAGCGGAGCTGACCTCGGGTAATGGAGAAAATAGCAGATTTACGCAATAAGTCAAGCAGTTGCGCACAAACCTTTCCCTCCTTTTGCGGTTAATTCCGAATGTAAAGCACATAGAGATATGAGGGGTGCATCAATCGAAAGTGGAGCATGTTCCCTTTCAGATGACACCACGATTGGAAGATGTGGCCAATTTTCGATTTTGCAGAATCGCATGTACGAAGCCTTCTTTGAGCGTAGCTCTCCTCGGGTAATGGAGAAAATGGCAGATTGACGCAAAAAAGTCAAGCAGTTGCACACAAACGTTCGCCTGCTTTTGCGGTTAATTCCAAATGTGAAGCACATAAAGATATGACAGGTGCATCAATCGAAAGAGGAGCATGTTCCCTTTCAGATGACACCACGATTGCAAGATCTGGCCAATTTTCGATTTTGCAGAATCGCATGTACGAAGCCTTTCTTGAGCATAGCTGCCCTCGGCTAATGGAGAAAATGGCAGATTTACGCAAAAAAGTCAAGCAGTTGCACACAAACGTTCGCCTCCTTTTGCGGTTATTTGCGAAAGTAAAGCACATAGAGATATGAGAGGTGCATCAATCGAAAGAGAAGCGTGTTCCCTATCAGATGACACCACGATTGCAAGATCTGGCCAATTTTTAATTTTTTAGAATCGCATGTACGAAGCCTTTTTTGAGCGGAGCTGACCTCGGGTAATGGAGAAAATGGCAGATTTACGCAAAAAAGTCAAGCAGTTGCACACAAACGTTCGCCTGCTTTTGCGGTGAATTCCGAATGTAAAGCACATAAAGATATGAGAGGTGCATCAATCGAAAGAGGTGTATGTTCCCTTTCAGATGACACCACGATTGCAAGATCTGGCCAATTTTCGATTTTTCAGAATCCCATGTACGAAGCCTTCTTTGAGAGGAGCTGACGTCGGGTAATGGAGAAAATGGCAGATTGACGCAAAAACGTCAAGCAGTTGCACACAAACCTTTTCCTCCTTTTGCGGTTATTTTGGAAAGTAAAGCACAAAGAGATATGAGGGGTGCATCAATCAAAAGTGGAGCGTGTTCCCTTTCAGATGACACCGTGATTGCAAGATCTGGCCAATTTTCGATTTTTCAGAATCGCATGTACGAAGCCTTTTTTAAGCGGAGCTGACCTCGGGTAATGGAGAAAATGGCAGGTTGACGCAAAAAAGTCAAGTAGTTGCACACAAACCTTTCCCTCCTTTTGCGGTTAATTCCGAATGTAAAGCACATAAAGATATGAGAGGTGCATCAATCGAAAGAGGAGTATGTTCCCTTTCAGATGACACCACGATTGCAAGATCTGGCCAATTTTCGATTTTTCAGAATCCCATGTACGAAGCCTTCTTTGAGAGGAGCTAACCTCGGGTAATGGAGAAAATGGCAGATTGACGCAAAAAAGTCAAGCAGTTGCACACAAACGTTCGCCTGCTTTTGCGGTTAATTCCAAATGTGAAGCACATAAAGATATGACAGGTGCATCAATCGAAAGAGGAGCATGTTCCCTTTCAGATGACACCACGATTGCAAGATCTGGCCAATTTTCGATTTTGTAGAATCGCATGTACGAAGCCTTTCTTGAGCATAGCTGACCTCGGCTAATGGAGAAAATGGCAGATTTACGCAAAAAAGTCAAGGAGTTGCACACAAACGTTCGCCTCCTTTTGCGGTTATTTACGAAAGTAAAGCACATAGAGATATGAGAGGTGCATCAATCGAAAGAGAAGCGTGTTCCCTTTCAGATGACACCACGATTGCTAAATCTGGCCAATTTTTAATTTTTTAGAATCGCATGTACGAAGCCTTTTTTGAGCGGAGCTGACCTCGGGTAATGGAGAAAATGGCAGATTTACGCAAAAAAGTCAAGCAGTTGCACACAAACGTTCGCCTGCTTTTGCGGTTAATTCCGAATGTAAAGCACATAGAGATATGAGAGGTGCATCAATCGAAAGAGGAGTATGTTCCCTTTCAGATGACACCACGATTGCAAGATCTGGCCAATTTTCGATTTTGCAGAATCGCATGTACGAAGCCTTCTTTGAGCGGAGCTGACCTCGGGTAATGGAGAAAATGGCAGATTGACGCAAAAAAGTCAAGCAGTTGCACACAAACGTTCGCCTCCTTTTGCGGTTATTTTGGAAAGTAAAGCACATAGAGATATGAGGGGTGCATCAATCGAAAGTGGAGCGTGTTCCCTTTCAGATGACACCACGATTGGAAGATCTGGCCAATTTTTGATTTTTCAGAATCGCATGTACGAAGCCTTCTTTGAGCGGAGCTGACCTCGGGTAATGGAGAAAATGGCAGATTGACGCAAAAAAGTCAAGCAGTTGCACACAAACGTTCGCCTCCTTTTGCGGTTAATTCCGAATGTAAAGCACATAGAGATATGAGAGGTGCATCAATCGAAAGTTCAGCATGTTCCCTTCCAGATGACACCACGATTGCAAGATCTGGCCAATTTTCGATTTTTCAGAATCGCATGTACGAAGCCTTTTTTGAGCATAGCTAACCTCGGGTAATGGAGAAAATAGCAGATTTACGCAATAAGTCAAGCAGTTGCGCACAAACCTTTCCCTCCTTTTGCGGTTAATTCCGAATGTAAAGCACATAGAGATATGAGGGGTGCATCAATCGAAAGTGGAGCATGTTCCCTTTCAGATGACACCACGATTGGAAGATGTGGCCAATTTTCGATTTTGCAGAATCGCATGTACGAAGCATTCTTTGAGCGGAGCTAACCTCGGGTAATGGAGAAAATGGCAGATTGACGCAAAAAAGTCAAGCAGTTGCACACAAACGTTCGCCTGCTTTTGCGGTTAATTCCAAATGTGAAGCACATAAAGATATGACAGGTGCATCAATCGAAAGAGGAGCATGTTCCCTTTCAGATGACACCACGATTGCAAGATCTGGCCAATTTTCGATTTTGCAGAATCGCATGTACGAAGCCTTTCTTGAGCATAGCTGCCCTCGGCTAATGGAGAAAATGGCAGGTTGACGCAAAAAAGTCAAGTAGTTGCACACAACCTTTCCCTCCTTTTGCGGTTAATTCCAAATGTAAAGCACATAGAGATATGAGGGGTGCATCAATCGAAAGAGGAGCATGTTCCCTTTAAGATGACACCACGATTGGAACAACTGGAAAAATTTTTGATTTTTGAGATTGGCATATACGGAGCCTTCTTTGAGCGGTGCTGACCTCGGGTAATGGAGAAAATGGCAGATTTACGCAATAAGTCAAGCAGTTGCGCACAAACCTTTCCCTCCTTTTGCGGTTAATTCCGAATGTAAAGCACATAGAGATATGAGGGGTGCATCAATCGAAAGTGGAGCATGTTCCCTTTCAGATGACACCACGATTGCAAGATCTGGCCAATTTTCGATTTTGCAGAATCGCATGTACGAAGCCTTCTTTGAGCGGAGCTGACCTCGGGTAATGGAGAAAATGGCAGATTGACGCAAAAAAGTCAAGCAGTTGCACACAAATGTTCGCCTCCTTTTGCGGTTATTTGCGAAAGTAAAGCACATAGAGATATGAGAGGTGCATCAATCGAAAGACAAGCGTGTTCCCTTTCAGATGACACCACGATTGCAAGATCTGGCCAATTTTTAATTTTTTAGAATCGCATGTACGAAGCCTTTTTTGAGCGGAGCTGACCTCGGGTAATGGAGAAAATGGCAGATTTACGCAAAAAAGTCAAGCAGTTGCACACAAACGTTCGCCTGCTTTTGCGGTGAATTCCGAATGTAAAGCACATAAAGATATGAGAGGTGCATCAATCGAAAGAGGAGTATGTTCCCTTTCAGATGACACCACGATTGCAAGATCTGGCCAATTTTCGATTTTTCAGAATCCCATGTACGAAGCCTTCTTTGAGAGGAGCTGACGTCGGGTAATGGAGAAAATGGCAGATTGACGCAAAAAAGTCAAGCAGTTGCACACAAACGTTCGCCTCCTTTTGCGGTTAATTCCGAATGTAAAGCACATAGAGATATGAGAGGTGCATCAATCGAAAGAGGAGCATGTTCCCTTTCAGATGACACCACGATTGCAAGATCTGGCCAATTTTTGATTTTTCAGAATCGCATGTACGAAGCCTTTTTAAGCGGTGCTGACCTCGGGTAATGGAGAAAATGGCAGATTGACGCAAAAAAGTCAAGTAGTTGCACACAAACCTTTCCCTCCTTTTGCGGTTAATTCCGAAAGTAAACCACATAGAGATATGAGGGGTGCATCAATCGAAAGTGGAGCATGTTCCCTTTCAGATGACACCACGATTGCAAGATATGGCCAATTTTCGATTTTTCAGAATCGCATGTACAAAGCCTTTTTTAAGCGGAGCTGACCTCGGGTAATGGAGAAAATAGCAGATTTACGCAATAAGTCAAGCAGTTGCACAAACCTTTCGCCTCCTTTTGCGGTTAATTCCGAATGTAAAGCACATAGAGATATGAGGGGTGCATCAATCGAAAGTGGAGCATGTTCCCTTTCAGATGACACCACGATTGCAAGATCTGGCCAATTTTCGATTTTGCAGAATCGCATGTACGAAGCCTTCTTTAAGCGGAGCTAACCTCGGGTAATGGAGAAAATGGCAGATTGACGCAAAAAAGTCAAGCAGTTGCACACAAACGTTCGCCTGCTTTTGCGGTTAATTCCAAATGTGAAGCACATAGAGATATGACAGGTGCATCAATCGAAAGAGGAGCATGTTCCCTTTCAGATGACACCACGATTGCAAGATCTGGCCAATTTTCGATTTTGTAGAATCGCATGTACGAAGCCTTTCTTGAGCATAGCTGACCTCGGCCAATGGAGAAAATGGCAGATTTACGCAACAAAGTCAAGCAGTTGCACACAAACGTTCGCCTCCTTTTGCGGTTATTTACGAAAGTAAAGCACATAAAGATATGAGAGGTGCATCAATCGAAAGAGAAGCGTGTTCCCTTTCAGATGACACCACGATTGCAAAATCTGGCCAATTTTTATTTTTTTAGAATCGCATGTACGAAGCCTTTTTTGAGCGGAGCTGACCTCGGGTAATGGAGAAAATGGCAGATTTACGCAAAAAAGTCAAGCAGTTGCACACAAACGTTCTCCTGCTTTTGCGGTGAATTCTGAATGTAAAGCACATACAGATATGAGAGGTGCATCAATCGAAAGAGGAGTATGTTCCCTTTCAGATGACACCACGATTGCAAGATCTGGCCAATTTTCGATTTTGCAGAATCGCATGTACGAAGCATTCTTTGAGCGGAGCTGACCTCGGGTAATGGAGAAAATGGCAGATTGACGCAAAAAAGTCAAGCAGTTGCACACAAACCTTTTCCTCCTTTTGCGGTTATTTTGGAAAGTAAAGCACATAGAGATATGAGGGGTGCATCAATCGAAAGTGGAGCGTGTTCCCTTTCAGATGACACCACGATTGCAAGATCTGGCCAATTTTTGATTTTTCAGAATCGCATGTACGAAGCCTTTTTTAAGCGGAGCTGACCTCTGGTAATGGAGAAAATGGCAGATTGACGCAAAAAAGTCAAGCAGTTGCACACAAACGTTCGCCTCCTTTTGCGGTTAATTCCGAATGTAAAGCACATAGAGATATGAGGGGTGCATCAATCGAAAGAGGAGCATGTTCCCTTTCAGATGACACCACGATTGCAAGATCTGGCCAATTTTCGATTTTGCAGAATCGCATGTACGAAGCCTTCTTTGAGCGGAGCTGAAATCGGGTAATGGAGAAAATGGCAGATTGACGCAAAAAAGTCAAGCAGTTGCACACAAACGTTCGCCTCCTTTTGCGGTTAATTCCGAATGTAAAGCACATAGAGATATGAGAGGTGCATCAATCGAAAAAGGAGCATGTTCCCTTCCAGATGACACCACGATTGCAAGATCTGGCCAATTTTCGATTTTTCAGACACCACAATTGGAACAACTGGAAAAATTTTTGATTTTTGAGATTTGCATATACAGAGCCTTCTTTGAGCGGTGCTGACCTCGGGTAATGGAGAAAATGGCAGATTTACGCAATAAGTCAAGCAGTTGCACACAAACGTTCGCCTCCTTTTGAGGTTATTTCCGAAAGTAAAGCCATAGAGATATGAGAGGTGCATCAATCAAAAGTGGAGCATGTTCCCTTTCAGATGACACCATGATTCCAAGATCTGGCCAATTGTCGATTTTGCAGAATCGCATGTACGAAGCCTTCTTTGAGATGAGCTGACCTCGGGTAATGGAGAAAATGGCAGATTGACGCAAAAAAGTCAAGCAGTTGCACACACACGTTCGCCTCCTTTTGCGGTTAATTCCGAAAGTAAAGCACATAGAGATAGGACAGGTGCATCAATCGAAAGAGAAGCGTGTTCCCTTTCAGATGACACCATGATTGCAAGATCTGGCCAATTTTTGATTTTTCAGAATCGCATGTACGAAGCCTTTTTTAAGCGGAGCTGACCTCGGGTAATGGAGAAAATGGCAGATTTACGCAATAAGTCAAGCAGTTGCACACAAACCTTTGCCTCCTTTTGCGGTTATTTTCGAAAGTAAAGCACATAGAGATATGAGAGGTGCATCAATCGAAAGTGGAGCGTGTTCCCTTTCAGATGACACCACGATTGCAAGATGTGGCCAATTTTTGATTTTTCAGAATCGCATGTACGAAGCCTTTTTTGAGCAGAGCTTACCTCGGGTAATGGAAAAAATGGCAGATTGACGCAAAATAGTCAAGCAGTTGCACACAAACCTTTCCCTCCTTTTGCGGTTAATTCCGAATGTAAAGCACATAAAGATATTAGAGGTGCATCAATCGAAAGAGGAGTATGTTCCCTTTCAGATGACACCACGATTGCAAGATCTGGCCAATTTTCGATTTTTCAGAATCGCATGTACGAAGCCTTCTTTGAGAGGAGCTGACCTCGGGTAATGGAGAAAATGGCAGATTGACGCAAAAAAGTCAAGCAGTTGCACACAAACGTTCGCCTGCTTTTGCGGTTAATTCCGAATGTAAAGCACATAGAGATATGAGAGGTGCATCAATCGAAAGAGGAGCATGTTCCCTTCCAGATGACACCACGATTGCAAGATCTGGCCAATTTTCGATTTTTCAGAATCGCATGAACGAAGCCTTTTTTGAGCATAGCTAACCTCGGGTAATGGAGAAAATAGCAGATTTACGCAATAAGTCAAGCAGTTGCGCACAAACCTTTCCCTCCTTTTGCGGTTAATTCCGAATGTAAAGCACATAGAGATATGAGGGGTGCATCAATCAAAAGTGGAGCATGTTCCCTTTCAGATGACACCATGATTCCAAGATCTGGCCAATTGTCGATTTTGCAGAATCGCATGTACGAAGCCTTCTTTGAGCCGAGCTGACCTCGGGTAATGGAGAAAATGGCAGATTGACGCAAAAAAGTCAAGCAGTTGCACACACACGTTCGCCTGCTTTTGCGGTTAATTCCGAAAGTAAAGCACATAAAGATAGGACAGGTGCATCAATCGAAAGAGAAGCGTGTTCCCTTTCAGATGACACCATGATTGCAAGATCTGGCCAATTTTTGATTTTTCAGAATCGCATGTGCGAAGCCTTTTTTAAGCGGAGCTGACCTCGGGTAATGGAGAAAATGGCAGATTTACGGAAAAAAGTCAAGCAGTTGCACACAAACGTTCGCCTCCTTTTGCGGTTATTTCCGAAAGTAAAGCACATAGAGATATGAGAGGTGCATCAATCGAAAGTGGAGCGTGTTCCCTTTCAGATGACACCACGATTGCAAGATCTGGCCAATTTTTGATTTTTCAGAATCGCATGTACGAAAAGCGGAGCTGACCTCGGGTAATGGAGAAAATAGCAGATTTACGCAATAAGTCAAGCAGTTGCGCACAAACCTTTCCCTCCTTTTACGGTTAATTCCGAATGTAAAGCACATAGAGATATGAGGGGTGCATCAATCGAAAGTGGAGCGTGTTCCCTTTCAGATGACACCACGATTGCAAGATCTGGCCAATTTTTGATTTTTCAGGAATCGCATGTACGAAGCCTTTTTTAAGCGGTGCTGACCTCGGGTAATGGAGAAAATGGCAGGTTGACGCAAAAAAAGTCAAGTAGTTGCACACAAACCTTTCCCTCCTTTTGCGGTTAATTCCGAAAGTAAACCACATAGAGATATGAGGGGGTGCATCAATCGAAAGTGGAGCATGTTCCCTTTCAGATGTTACCACGATTGCAAGATCTGGCCAATTTTCGATTTTTCAGAATCGCATGTACGAAGCCTTTTTTAAGCGGAGCTGACCTCGGGTAATGGAGAAAATAGCAGATTTACGCAATCAGTCAAGCAGTTGCGCACAAACCTTTCCCTCCTTTTGCGGTTAATTCCGAATGTAAAGCACATAGAGATATGAGGGGTGCATCCAATCGAAAGTGGAGCGTGTTCCCTTTCAGATGACACCACGATTGCAAGATCTGGCCCAATTTTTGATTTTTCAGAATCGCATGTACGAAGCCTTTTTTAAGCGGAGCTGACCTCGGGTAATGGAGAAAATAGCAGATTTACGCAATAAGTCAAGCAGTTGCGCACAAACCTTTCCCTCCTTTTGCGGTGAATTCCGAATGTAAAGCACATAAAGATATGAGAGTTGCATCAATCGAAAGAGGAGTATGTTCCCTTTCAGATGACACCACGATTGCAAGATCTGGCCAATTTTTCAATTTTTCAGAATCGCATGTACGAAGCCTTCTTTGAGAGGAGCTGACCTCGGGTAATGGAGAAAATGTCAGATTGACGCAAAAAAGTCAAGCAGTTGCACACAAACGTTCGCCTGCTTTTGCGGTTAATTCCGAATGTAAAGCACATAGAGATATGAGAGGTGCATCAATCGAAAGAGGAGCATGTTCCCTTCCAGATGACACCACGATTGCAAAATCTGGCCAATTTTCGATTTTTCAGAATCGCATGTACGAAGCCTTTTTTGAGCATAGCTAACCTCGGGTAATGGAGAAAATAGCAGATTTACGCAATAAGTCAAGCAGTTGCGCACAAACCTTTCCCTCCTTTTGCGGTTAATTCCGAATGTAAAGCACATAGAGATATGAGGGGTGCATCAATCAAAAGTGGAGCATGTTCCCTTTCAGATGACACCATGATTCCAAGATCTGGCCAATTGTCGATTTTGCAGAATCGCATGTACGAAGCCTTCTTTGAGCCGAGCTGACCTCGGGTAATGGAGAAAATGGCAGATTGACGCAAAAAAGTCAAGCAGTTGCACACACACGTTCGCCTGCTTTTGCGGTTAATTCCGAAAGTAAAGCACATAGAGATAGGACAGGTGCATCAATCGAAAGAGAAGCGTGTTCCCTTTCAGATGACACCATGATTGCAAGATCTGGCCAATTTTTGATTTTTCAGAATCGCATGTACGAAGCCTTTTTTAAGCGGAGCTGACCTCGGGTAATGGAGAAAATGGCAGATTTACGGAAAAAAGTCAAGCAGTTGCACACAAACGTTCGCCTCCTTTTGCGGTTATTTCCGAAAGTAAAGCACATAGAGATATGAGAGGTGCATCAATCGAAAGTGGAGCGTGTTCCCTTTCAGATGACACCACGATTGCAAGATCTGGCCAATTTTTGATTTTTCAGAATCGCATGTACGAAGCCTTTTTTAAGCGGAGCTGACCTCGGGTAATGGAGAAAATAGCAGATTTACGCAATAAGTCAAGCAGTTGCGCACAAACCTTTCCCTCCTTTTACGGTTAATTCCGAATGTAAAGCACATAGAGATATGAGGGGTGCATCAATCGAAAGTGGAGCGTGTTCCCTTTCAGATGACACCACGATTGCAAGATCTGGCCAATTTTTGATTTTGCAGAATCGCATGTACGAAGCCTTTTTTAAGCGGAGCTGACCTCGGGTAATGGAGAAAATGGCAGATTGACGCAAAAAAGTCAAGTAGTTGCACACAAACCTTTCCCTCCTTTTGCGGTTAATTCCGAAAGTAAAGCACATAGAGATATGAGGGGTGCATCAATCGAAAGTGGAGCGTGTTCCCTTTCAGATGACACCACGATTGCAAGATCTGGCCAATTTTTGATTTTTCAGAATCGCATGTACGAAGCCTTTTTTAAGCGGTGCTGACCTCGGGTAATGGAGAAAATGGCAGGTTGACGCAAAAAAGTCAAGTAGTTGCACACAAACCTTTCCCTCCTTTTGCGGTTAATTCCGAAAGTAAACCACATAGAGATATGAGGGGTGCATCAATCGAAAGTGGAGCATGTTCCCTTTCAGATGACACCACGATTGCAAGATCTGGCCAATTTTTGATTTTTCAGAATCGCATGTACGAAGCCTTTTTTAAGCGGAGCTGACCTCGGGTAATGGAGAAAATAGCAGATTTACGCAATAAGTCAAGCAGTTGCGCACAAACCTTTCCTCCTTTTACGGTTAATTCCGAATGTAAAGCACATAGAGATATGAGGGGTGCATCAATCGAAAGTGGAGCGTGTTCCCTTTCAGATGACACCACGATTGCAAGATCTGGCCAATTTTTGATTTTGCAGAATCGCATGTACGAAGCCTTTTTTAAGCGTAGCTGACCTCGGGTAATGGAGAAAATGGCAGGTTGACGCAAAAAAGTCAAGTAGTTGCACACAAACCTTTCCCTCCTTTTGCGGTTAATTCCGAAAGTAAAGCACATAGAGATATGAGGGGTGCATCAATCGAAAGTGGAGCATGTTCCCTTTCAGATGACACCACGATTGCAAGATCTGGCCAATTTTCGATTTTGCAGAATCGCATGTACGAAGCCTTCTTTGAGCGGAGCTGACCTCGGGTAATGGAGAAAATGGCAGATTGACGCAAAAAAGTCAAGCAGTTGCACACAAACCTTTCCCTCCTTTTGCGGTTAATTCCGAAAGTAAAACACATAGAGATATGAGGGGTGCATCAATCGAAAGTGGAGCATGTTCCCTTTCAGATGACACCACGATTGCAAGATCTGGCCAATTTTCGATTTTTCAGAATCGCATGTACGAAGCCTTTTTTGAGCATAGCTAACCTCCGGTAATGGAGAAAATAGCAGATTTACGCAATAAGTAAAGCAGGTGCGCACAAACCTTTCCCTCCTTTTGCGGTTAATTCCGAAAGTAAAGCACATAGAGATATGAGGGGTGCATCAATCGAAAGTGGAGCATGTTCCCTTTCAGATCACACCACGATTGCAAGATGTGGCCAATTTTTGATTTTTCAGAATCGCATGTACGAAGCCTTTTTTAAGCGGAGCTGACCTCGGGTAATGGAGAAAATGGCAGATTTACGCAAAAAAAGTCAAGCAGTTGCACACAAACGTTCGCCTCCTTTTGCGGTTATTTCCGAAAGTAAAGCACATAGAGATATGAGAGGTGCATCAATCGAAAGTGGAGCGTGTTCCCTTTCAGATGACACCACGATTGCAAGATGTGGCCAATTTTTGATTTTTCAGAATCGCATGTACGAAGCCTTTTTTAAGCGGAGCTGACCTCGGGTAATGGAGAAAATAGCAGATTTACGCAATAAGTCAAGCAGTTGCGCACAAACCTTTCCCTCCTTTTGCGGTGAATTCCGAATGTAAAGCACATAAAGATATGAGAGGTGCATCAATCGAAAGAGGAGTATGTTCCCTTTCAGATGACACCACGATTGCAAGATCTGGCCAATTTTCGATTTTTCAGAATCGCATGTACGAAGCCTTCTTTGAGAGGAGCTGACCTCGGGTAATGGAGAAAATGGCAGATTGACGCAAAAAAGTCAAGCAGTTGCACACAAACGTTCGCCTGCTTTTGCGGTTAATTCCGAATGTAAAGCACATAGAGATATGAGAGGTGCATCAATCGAAAGAGGAGCATGTTCCCTTCCAGATGACACCACGATTGCAAGATCTGGCCAATTTTCGATTTTTCAGAATCGCATGAACGAAGCCTTTTTTGAGCATAGCTAACCTCGGGTAATGGAGAAAATAGCAGATTTACGCAATAAGTCAAGCAGTTGCGCACAAACCTTTCCCTCCTTTTGCGGTTAATTCCGAATGTAAAGCACATAGAGATATGAGGGGTGCATCAATCAAAAGTGGAGCATGTTCCCTTTCAGATGACACCATGATTCCAAGATCTGGCCAATTGTCGATTTTGCAGAATCGCATGTACGAAGCCTTCTTTGAGCCGAGCTGACCTCGGGTAATGGAGAAAATGGCAGATTGACGCAAAAAAGTCAAGCAGTTGCACACACACGTTCGCCTGCTTTTGCGGTTAATTCCGAAAGTAAAGCACATAAAGATAGGACAGGTGCATCAATCGAAAGAGAAGCGTGTTCCCTTTCAGATGACACCATGATTGCAAGATCTGGCCAATTTTTGATTTTTCAGAATCGCATGTACGAAGCCTTTTTTAAGCGGAGCTGACCTCGGGTAATGGAGAAAATGGCAGATTTACGGAAAAAAGTCAAGCAGTTGCACACAAACGTTCGCCTCCTTTTGCGGTTATTTCCGAAAGTAAAGCACATAGAGATATGAGAGGTGCATCAATCGAAAGTGGAGCGTGTTCCCTTTCAGATGACACCACGATTGCAAGATCTGGCCAATTTTTGATTTTTCAGAATCGCATGTACGAAGCCTTTTTTAAGCGGAGCTGACCTCGGGTAATGGAGAAAATAGCAGATTTACGCAATAAGTCAAGCAGTTGCGCACAAACCTTTCCCTCCTTTTACGGTTAATTCCGAATGTAAAGCACATAGAGATATGAGGGGTGCATCAATCGAAAGTGGAGCGTGTTCCCTTTCAGATGACACCACGATTGCAAGATCTGGCCAATTTTTGATTTTTCAGAATCGCATGTACGAAGCCTTTTTTAAGCGGTGCTGACCTCGGGTAATGGAGAAAATGGCAGGTTGACGCAAAAAAGTCAAGTAGTTGCACACAAACCTTTCCCTCCTTTTGCGGTTAATTCCGAAAGTAAACCACATAGAGATATGAGGGGTGCATCAATCGAAAGTGGAGCATGTTCCCTTTCAGATGACACCACGATTGCAAGATCTGGCCAATTTTTGATTTTTCAGAATCGCATGTACGAAGCCTTTTTTAAGCGGAGCTGACCTCGGGTAATGGAGAAAATAGCAGATTTACGCAATAAGTCAAGCAGTTGCGCACAAACCTTTCCCTCCTTTTACGGTTAATTCCGAATGTAAAGCACATAGAGATATGAGGGGTGCATCAATCGAAAGTGGAGCGTGTTCCCTTTCAGATGACACTACGATTGCAAGATCTGGCCAATTTTTGATTTTTCAGAATCGCATGTACGAAGCCTTTTTTAAGCGGAGCTGACCTCGGGTAATGGAGAAAATAGCAGATTTACGCAATAAGTCAAGCAGTTGCGCACAAACCTTTCCCTCCTTTTGCGGTTAATTCCGAATGTAAAGCACATAAAGATATGAGAGGTGCATCAATCGAAAGAGGAGTATGTTCCCTTTCAGATGACACCACGATTGCAAGATCTGGCCAATTTTCGATTTTTCAGAATCGCATGTACGAAGCCTTCTTTGAGAGGAGCTGACCTCGGGTAATGGAGAAAATGTCAGATTGACGCAAAAAAGTCAAGCAGTTGCACACAAACGTTCGCCTGCTTTTGCGGTTAATTCCGAATGTAAAGCACATAGAGATATGAGAGGTGCATCAATCGAAAGAGGAGCATGTTCCCTTCCAGATGACACCACGATTGCAAAATCTGGCCAATTTTCGATTTTTCAGAATCGCATGTACGAAGCCTTTTTTGAGCATAGCTAACCTCGGGTAATGGAGAAAATAGCAGATTTACGCAATAAGTCAAGCAGTTGCGCACAAACCTTTCCCTCCTTTTGCGGTTAATTCCGAATGTAAAGCACATAGAGATATGAGGGGTGCATCAATCAAAAGTGGAGCATGTTCCCTTTCAGATGACACCATGATTCCAAGATCTGGCCAATTGTCGATTTTGCAGAATCGCATGTACGAAGCCTTCTTTGAGCCGAGCTGACCTCGGGTAATGGAGAAAATGGCAGATTGACGCAAAAAAGTCAAGCAGTTGCACACACACGTTCGCCTGCTTTTGCGGTTAATTCCGAAAGTAAAGCACATAAAGATAGGACAGGTGCATCAATCGAAAGAGAAGCGTGTTCCCTTTCAGATGACACCATGATTGCAAGATCTGGCCAATTTTTGATTTTTCAGAATCGCATGTACGAAGCCTTTTTTAAGCGGAGCTGACCTCGGGTAATGGAGAAAATGGCAGATTTACGGAAAAAAGTCAAGCAGTTGCACACAAACGTTCGCCTCCTTTTGCGGTTATTTCCGAAAGTAAAGCACATAGAGATATGAGAGGTGCATCAATCGAAAGTGGAGTGTGTTCCCTTTCAGATGACACCACGATTGCAAGATCTGGCCAATTTTTGATTTTTCAGAATCGCATGTACGAAGCCTTTTTTAAGCGGAGCTGACCTCGGGTAATGGAGAAAATAGCAGATTTACGCAATAAGTCAAGCAGTTGCGCACAAACCTTTCCCTCCTTTTACGGTTAATTCCGAATGTAAAGCACATAGAGATATGAGGGGTGCATCAATCGAAAGTGGAGCGTGTTCCCTTTCAGATGACACCACGATTGCAAGATCTGGCCAATTTTTGATTTTGCAGAATCGCATGTACGAAGCCTTTTTTAAGCGGAGCTGACCTCGGGTAATGGAGAAAATGGCAGATTGACGCAAAAAAGTCAAGTAGTTGCACACAAACCTTTCCCTCCTTTTGCGGTTAATTCCGAAAGTAAAGCACATAGAGATATGAGGGGTGCATCAATCGAAAGTGGAGCATGTTCCCTTTCAGATGACACCACGATTGCAAGATCTGGCCAATTTTCGATTTTGCAGAATCGCATGTACGAAGCCTTCTTTGAGCGGAGCTGACCTCGGGTAATGGAGAAAATGGCAGATTGACGCAAAAAAGTCAAGCAGTTGCACACAAACCTTTTCCTCCTTTTGCGGTTATTTTGGA
This sequence comes from Acanthaster planci, assembly GCF_054643075.1. NCBI lineage: Eukaryota > Metazoa > Echinodermata > Asteroidea > Valvatida > Acanthasteridae > Acanthaster > Acanthaster planci. Next base: position 8,175,952 of record NC_141794.1, read on the forward strand.
AAGTAAAGCACATAGAGATATGAGGGGTGCATCAATCGAAAGTGGAGCGTGTTCCCTTTCAGATGACACCACGATTGCAAGATCTGGCCAATTTTTGATTTTTCAGAATCGCATGTACGAAGCCTTTTTTAAGCGGTGCTGACCTCGGGTAATGGAGAAAATGGCAGGTTGACGCAAAAAAGTCAAGTAGTTGCACACAAACCTTTCCCTCCTTTTGCGGTTAATTCCGAAAGTAAACCACATAGAGATATGAGGGGTGCATCAATCGAAAGTGGAGCATGTTCCCTTTCAGATGACACCACGATTGCAAGATCTGGCCAATTTTTGATTTTTCAGAATCGCATGTACGAAGCCTTTTTTAAGCGGAGCTGACCTCGGGTAATGGAGAAAATAGCAGATTTACGCAATAAGTCAAGCAGTTACGCACAAACCTTTCCTCCTTTTACGGTTAATTCCGAATGTAAAGCACATAGAGATATGAGGGGTGCATCAATCGAAAGTGGAGCGTGTTCCCTTTCAGATGACACCACGATTGCAAGATCTGGCCAATTTTTGATTTTGCAGAATCGCATGTACGAAGCCTTTTTTAAGCGTAGCTGACCTCGGGTAATGGAGAAAATGGCAGGTTGACGCAAAAAAGTCAAGTAGTTGCACACAAACCTTTCCCTCCTTTTGCGGTTAATTCCGAAAGTAAAGCACATAGAGATATGAGGGGTGCATCAATCGAAAGTGGAGCATGTTCCCTTTCAGATGACACCACGATTGCAAGATCTGGCCAATTTTCGATTTTGCAGAATCGCATGTACGAAGCCTTCTTTGAGCGGAGCTGACCTCGGGTAATGGAGAAAATGGCAGATTGACGCAAAAAAGTCAAGCAGTTGCACACAAACCTTTTCCTCCTTTTGCGGTTATTTTGGAAAGTAAAGCACATAGAGATATGAGGGGTGCATCAATCGAAAGTGGAGCGTGTTCCCTTTCAGATGACACCACGATTGCAAGATCTGGCCAATTTTTGATTTTTCAGAATCGCATGTACGAAGCCTTTTTTAAGCGGTGCTGACCTCGGGTAATGGAGAAAATGGCAGGTTGACGCAAAAAAGTCAAGCAGTTGCACACAAACCTTTCCCTCCTTTTGCGGTTAATTCCGAAAGTAAAACACATAGAGATATGAGGGGTGCATCAATCGAAAGTGGAGCATGTTCCCTTTCAGATGACACCACGATTGCAAGATCTGGCCAATTTTCGATTTTTCAGAATCGCATGTACGAAGCCTTTTTTGAGCATAGCTAACCTCCGGTAATGGAGAAAATAGCAGATTTACGCAATAAGTAAAGCAGGTGCGCACAAACCTTTCCCTCCTTTTGCGGTTAATTCCGAAAGTAAAGCACATAGAGATATGAGGGGTGCATCAATCGAAAGTGGAGCATGTTCCCTTTCAGATCACACCACGATTGCAAGATCTGGCCAATTTTCGATTTTGCAGAATCGCATGTACGAATCCTTCTTTGAGCGGAGCTGACCTCGGGTAATGGAGAAAATGGCAGATTGACGCAAAAAAGTCAAGCAGTTGCACACAAACGTTCGCCTGCTTTTGCGGTTAATTCCGAATGTAAAGCACATAGAGATATGAGAGGTGCATCAATCGAAAGAGGAGCATGTTCCCTTCCAGATGACACCACGATTGCAAGATCTGGAAAATTATTGATTTTTAAGAATCGCATGTACGAAGCCTTTTTTGAGCATAGCTAACCTCGGGTAATGGAGAAAATAGCAGATTTACGCAATAAGTCAAGCAGTTGCGCACAAACCTTTCCCTCCTTTTGCGGTTAATTCCAAATGTAAAGCACATAGAGATATGAGGGGTGCATCAATCGAAAGTGGAGCATGTTCCCTTTCAGATGACACCACGATTGCAAGATCTGGCCAATTTTTGATTTTTCAGAATCGCATGTACGAAGCCTTTTTTAAGCGGAGCTGACCTCGGGTAATGGAGAAAATAGCAGATTTACGCAATAAGTCAAGCAGTTGCGCACAAACCTTTCCCTCCTTTTGCGGTTAATTCCGAATGTAAAGCACATAGAGATATGAGGGGTGCATCAATCGAAAGTGGAGCATGTTCCCTTTCAGATGACACCACGATTGCAAGATCTGGCCAATTTTCGATTTTGCAGAATCGCATGTACGAAGCCTTCTTTGAGCGGAGCTGACCTCGGGTAATGGAGAAAATGGCAGATTGACGCAAAAAAGTCAAGCAGTTGCACACACACGTTCGCCTGCTTTTGCGGTTAATTCCGAATGTAAAGCACATAGAGATATGAGAGGTGCATCAATCGAAAGTTCAGCATGTTCCCTTCCAGATGACACCACGATTGCAAGATCTGGCCAATTATTGATTTTTCAGAATCGCATGTACGAAGCCTTTTTTGAGCATAGCTAACCTCGGGTAATGGAGAAAATAGCAGATTTACGCAATAAGTCAAGCAGTTGCGCACAAACCTTTCCCTCCTTTTGCGGTTAATTCCAAATGTAAAGCACATAGAGATATGAGGGGTGCATCAATCGAAAGTGGAGCATGTTCCCTTTCAGATGACACCACGATTGGAACAACTGGAAAAATTTTTGATTTTTGAGATTGGCATATACGGAGCCTTCTTTGAGCGGTGCTGACCTCGGGTAATGGAGAAAATGGCAGATTTACGCAATAAGTCAAGCAGTTGCACACAAACGTTCGCCTCCTTTTAAGGTTATTTCCGAAAGTAAAGCACATAGAGATATGAGGGGTGCATCAATCAAAAGTGGAGCATGTTCCCTTTCAGATGACACCACGATTGGAAGATGTTGCCAATTTTCGATTTTGCAGAATTGTATGTACGAAGCCTTCTTTGAGCGGAGCTGACCTCGGGTAATGGAGAAAATGGCAGATTGACGCAAAAAAGTCAAGAAGTTGCACACAAACGTTCGCCTGCTTTTGCGGTTAATTCCAAAAGTAAAGTACATAGAGATAGGACGGGTGCATCAATCGAAAGAGAAGCGTGTTCCCTTTCAGATGACACCATGATTGCAAGATCTGGCCAATTTTTGATTTTTCAGAATCGCATGTACGAAGCCTTTTTTAAGCGGAGCTGACCTCGGGTAATGGAGAAAATGGCAGATTGACGCAAAAACGTCAAGCAGTTGCACACAAACGTTCGCCTCCTTTTGCGGTTATTTCCGAATGTAAAGCACATAGAGATATGAGAGGTGCATCAATCGAAAGAGGAGCATGTTCCCTTCCAGATGACACCACGATTGCAAGATCTGGCCAATTTTTGATTTTTCAGAATCGCATGTACGAAGCCTTTTTTGAGCATAGGAGAAAATGGCAGATTGACGCAAAAAAGTCAAGCAGTTGCACACAAACCTTTTCCTCCTTTTGCAGTTATTTTGGAAAGTAAAGCACATAGAGATATGAGGGGTGCATCAATCGAAAGTGGAGCGTGTTCCCTTTCAGATGACACCACGATTGCAAGATCTGGCCAATTTTTGATTTTTCAGAATCGCATGTACGAAGCCTTTTTTAAGCGGAGCTGACCTCGGGTAATGGAGAAAATGGCAGATTGACGCAAAAAAGTCAAGCAGTTGCACACAAACCTTTCCCTCCTTTTGCGGTTATTTCCGAAAGTAAAGCACATAGAGATATGAGAGGTGCATCAATCGAAAGAGGAGCATGTTCCCTTTCAGATGACACCACGATTGCAAGATCTGGCCAATTTTTGATTTTTCAGAATCGCATGTACGAAGCCTTTTTTGAGCATAGCTAACCTCGGGTAATGGAGAAAATGGCAGATTGACGCAAAAACGTCAAGCAGTTGCGCACAAACCTTTTCCTCCTTTTGCGGTTATTTCCGAAAGTAAAGCACATAGAGATATGGGAGGTGCATCAATCGAAAGAGGAGCATGTTCCCTTCCAGATGACACCACGATTGCAAGATCTGGCCAATTTTTGATTTTTCAGAATCGCATGTACGAAGCCTTTTTTGAGCATAGCTAACCTCGGGTAATGGAGAAAATGGCAGATTGACGCAAAAAAGTCAAGCAGTTGCACACAAACGTTCGCCTCCTTTTGCGGTTATTTCCGAAAGTAAAGCACATAGAGATATGAGAGGTGCATCAATCGAAAGTGGAGCGTGTTCCCTTTCAGATGACACCACGATTGCAAGATCTGGCCAATTTTTGATTTTTCAGAATCGCATGTACGAAGCCTTTTTTAAGCGGAGCTGACCTCGGGTAATGGAGAAAATGGCAGATTGACGCAAAAATGTCAAGCAGTTGCACACAAACGTTCGCCTCCTTTTGCGGTTAATTCCGAATGTAAAGCACATAGAGATATGAGAGGTGCATCAATCGAAAGAGGAGCCTGTTCCCTTTCAGATGACATCACGATTGCAAGATCTGGCCAATTTTTGATTTTTCAGAATCGCATGTACGAAGCCTTTTTTAAGCGGTGCTGACTTCGGGTAATGGAGAAAATGGCAGGTTGACGCAAAAAAGTCAAGTAGTTGCACACAAACCTTTCCCTCCTTTTGCGGTTAATTCCGAAAGTAAACCACATAGAGATATGAGGGGTGCATCAATCGAAAGTGGAGCATGTTCCCTTTCAGATGACACCACGATTGCAAGATCTGGCCAATTTTCGATTTTGCAGAATCGCATGTACGAAGCCTTCTTTGAGCGGAGCTGACCTCGGGTAATGGAGAAAATGGCAGATTAACCCAAAAAAGTCAAGCAGTTGCACACAAACGTTCGCCTCCTTTTGCGGTTAATTCCGAATGTAAAGCACATAGAGATATGAGAGGTGCATCAATCGAAAAAGGAGCATGTTCCCTTCCAGATGACACCACGATTGCAAGATCTGGCCAATTTTCGATTTTTCAGAATCGCATGTACGAAGCCTTTTTTGAGCATAGCTAACCTCGGGTAATGGAGAAAATAGCAGATTTACGCAATAAGTCAAGCAGTTGCGCACAAACCTTTCCCTCCTTTTGCGGTTAATTCCGAAAGTAAAGCACATAGAGATATGAGGGGTGCATCAATCGAAAGTGGAGCATGTTCCCTTTCAGATGACACCACGATTGCAAGATCTGGCCAATTTTCGATTTTGCAGAATCGCATGTACGAAGCCTTCTTTGAGCGGAGCTGACCTCGGGTAATGGAGAAAATGACAGATTGACGCAAAAAAGTCAAGCAGTTGCACACAAACGTTCGCCTGCTTTTGCGGTTAATTCCAAATGTGAAGCACATAAAGATATGACAGGTGCATCAATCGAAAGAGGAGCATGTTCCCTTTCAGATGACACCACGATTGCAAGATCTGGCCAATTTTCGATTTTGCAGAATCGCATGTACGAAGCCTTTCTTGAGCATAGCTGCCATCGGCTAATGGAGAAAATGGCAGATTTACGCAAAAAAGTCAAGCAGTTGCACACAAACGTTCGCCTCCTTTTGCGGTTATTTGCAAAAGTAAAGCACATAGAGATATGAGAGGTGCATCAATCGAAAGAGAAGCGTGTTCCCTTTCAGATGACACCACGATTGCAAGATCTGGCCAATTTTCGATTTTTCAGAATCCCATGTACGAAGCCTTCTTTGAGAGGAGCTGACGTCGGGTAATGGAGAAAATGGCAGATTGACGCAAAAACGTCAAGCAGTTGCACACAAACCTTTTCCTCCTTTTGCGGTTATTTTGGAAAGTAAAGCACATAGAGATATGAGGGGTGCATCAATCGAAAGTGGAGCGTGTTCCCTTTCAGATGACACCACGATTGCAAGATCTGGCCAATTTTTGATTTTTCAGAATCGCATGTACGAAGCCTTCTTTGAGCGGAGCTAACCTCGGGTAATGGAGAAAATGGCAGATTGACGCAAAAAAGTCAAGCAGTTGCACACGAACGTTCGCCTGCTTTTGCGGTTAATTCCAAATGTAAAGCACATAAAGATATGAGAGGTGCATCAATCGAAAGTGGAGCATGTTCCCTTTCAGATCACACCACGATTGCAAGATCTGGCCAATTTTCGATTTTGCAGAATCGCATGTACGAAGCCTTCTTTGAGCGGAGCTGACCTCGGGTAATGGAGAAAATGGCAGATTGACGCAAAAAAGTCAAGCAGTTGCACACAAACGTTCGCCTGCTTTTGCGGTTAATTCCGAATGTAAAGCACATAGAGATATGAGAGGTGCATCAATCGAAAGAGGAGCATGTTCCCTTCCAGATGACACCACGATTGCAAGATCTGGCCAATTATTGATTTTTAAGAATCGCATGTACGAAGCCTTTTTTGAGCATAGCTAACCTCGGGTAATGGAGAAAATAGCAGATTTACGCAATAAGTCAAGCAGTTGCGCACAAACCTTTCCCTCCTTTTGCGGTTAATTCCAAATGTAAAGCACATAGAGATATGAGGGGTGCATCAATCGAAAGTGGAGCATGTTCCCTTTCAGATGACACCACGATTGGAACAACTGGAAAAATTTTTGATTTTTGAGATTGGCATATACAGAGCCTTCTTTGAGCGGTGCTGACCTCGGGTAATGGAGAAAATGGCAGATTTACGCAATAAGTCAAGCAGTTGCACACAAACGTTCGCCTCCTTTTGCGGTTATTTGCGAAAGTAAAGCACATAGAGATATGAGGGGTGCATCAATCAAAAGTGGAGCATGTTCCCTTTCAGATGACACCATGATTCCAAGATCTGGCCAATTGTCGATTTTGCAGAATCGCATGTACGAAGCCTTCTTTGAGCCGAGCTGACCTCGGGTAATGGAGAAAATGGCAGATTGACGCAAAAAAGTCAAGCAGTTGCACACACACGTTCACCTGCTTTTGCGGTTAATTCCGAAAGTAAAGCACATAGAGATAGGACAGGTGCATCAATCGAAAGAGAAGCGTGTTTCCTTTCAGATGACACCATGATTGCAAGATCTGGCCAATTTTTGTTTTTTCAGAATCGCATGTACGAAGCCTTTTTTAAGCGGAGCTGACCTCGGGTAATGGAGAAAATGGCAGATTTACGCAAAAAAGTCAAGCAGTTGCACACAAACGTTCGCCTCCTTTTGCGGTTATTTCCGAAAGTAAAGCACATAGAGATATGAGAGGTGCATCAATCGAAAGTGGAGCGTGTTCCCTTTCAGATGACACCACGATTGCAAGATCTGGCCAATTTTTGATTTTTCAGAATCGCATGTACGAAGCCTTTTTTAAGCGGAGCTGACCTCGGGTAATGGAGAAAATAGCAGATTTACGCAATAAGTCAAGCAGTTGCGCACAAACCTTTCCCTCCTTTTGCGGTTAATTCCGAATGTAAAGCACATAGAGATATGAGGGGTGCATCAATCGAAAGTGGAGCATGTTCCCTTTCAGATGACACCACGATTGCAAGATCTGGCCAATTTTCGATTTTGCAGAATCGCATGTACGAAGCCTTCTTCGAGCGGAGCTAACCTCGGGTAATGGAGAAAATGGCAGATTGACGCAAAAAAGTCAAGCAGTTGCACACAAACGTTCGCCTCCTTTTGCGGTTATTTCCGAAAGTAAAGCACATAGAGATATGAGAGGTGCATCAATCGAAAGAGAAGCGTGTTCCCTTTCAGATGACAGCACGATTGCAAGATCTGGCCAATTTTCGATTTTGCAGAATCGCATGTACGAAGCCTTCTTTGAGCGGAGCTGACCTCGGGTAATGGAGAAAATGGCAGATTGACGCAAAAAAGTCAAGCAGTTGCACACACACGTTCGCCTGCTTTTGCGGTTAATTCCGAATGTAAAGCACATAGAGATATGAGAGGTGCATCAATCGAAAGTTCAGCATGTTCCCTTCCAGATGACACCACGATTGCAAGATCTGGCCAATTATTGATTTTTCAGAATCGCATGTACGAAGCCTTCTTTGAGCATAGCTAACCTCGGGTAATGGAGAAAATAGCAGATTTACGCAATAAGTCAAGCAGTTGCGTGCAAACCTTTCCCTCCTTTTGCGGTTAATTCCACATGTAAAGCACATAGAGATATGAGGGGTGCATCAATCGAAAGTGGAGCATGTTCCCTTTCAGATGACACCACGATTGGAACAACTGGAAAAATTTTTGATTTTTGAGATTGGCATATACGGAGCCTTCTTTGAGCGGTGCTGACCTCGGGTAATGGAGAAAATGGCATATTTACGCAATAAGTCACGTAGTTGCACACAAACGTTCGCCTCCTTTTAAGGTTATTTCCGAAAGTAAAGCACATAGAGATATGAGGGGTGCATCAATCAAAAGTGGAGCATGTTCCCTTTCAGATGACACCACGATTGGAAGATGTTGCCAATTTTCGATTTTGCAGAATTGCATGTACGAAGCCTTCTTTGAGCGGAGCTGACCTCGGGTAATGGAGAAAATGGCAGATTGACGCAAAAAAGTCAAGCAGTTGCACACAAACGTTCGCCTCCTTTTGCGGTTATTTCCGAAAGTAAAGCACGAAGAGATATGAGAGGTGCATCAATCGAAAGTGGAGCGTGTTCCCTTTCAGATGACACCACGATTGCAAGATCTGGCCAATTTTTGATTTTTCAGAATCGCATGTACGAAGCCTTTTTTAAGCGGAGCTGACCTCGGGTAATGGAGAAAATGGCAGATTGACGCAAAAAAGTCAAGCAGTTGCACACAAACGTTCGCCTCCTTTTGCGGTTAATTCCGAATGTAAAGCACATAGAGATATGAGAGGTGCATCAATCGAAAGAGGAGCATGTTCCCTTTCAGATGACACCACGATTGCAAGATCTGGCCAATTTTTGATTTTTCAGAATCGCATGTACGAAGCCTTTTTTAAGCGGTGCTGACCTCGGGTAATGGAGAAAATGGCAGGTTGACGCAAAAAAGTCAAGTAGTTGCACACAACCTTTCCCTCCTTTTGCGGTTAATTCCGAAAGTAAACCACATAGAGATATGAGGGGTGCATCAATCGAAAGTGGAGCATGTTCCCTTTCAGATGACACCACGATTGCAAGATCTGGCCAATTTTCGATTTTGCAGAATCGCATGTACGAAGCCTTCTTTGAGCGGAGCTGACCTCGGGTAACGGAGAAAATGGCAGATTGACGCAACAAAGTCAAGCAGTTGCACACAAACGTTCGCCTGCTTTTGCGGTGAATTCCGAATGTAAAGCACATAAAGATATGAGAGGTGCATCAATCGAAAGAGGAGTATGTTCCCTTTCAGATGACACCACGATTGCAAGATCTGGCCAATTTTCGATTTTTCAGAATCGCATGTACGAAGCCTTCTTTGAGAGGAGCTGACCTCGGGTAATAGAGAAAATGGCAGATTGACGCAAAAAAGTCAAGCAGTTGCACACAAACGTTCGCCTCCTTTTGCGGTTATTTCCGAAAGTAAAGCACATAGAGATATGAGAGGTGCATCAATCGAAAGAGGAGCATGTTCCCTTCCAGATGACACCACGATTGCAAGATCTGGCCAATTTTTGATTTTTAAGAATCGCATGTACGAAGCCTTTTTTGAGCATAGCTAACCTCGCGTAATGGAGAAAATGGCAGATTGACGCAAAAAAGTCAAGCAGTTGCACACAAACCTTTTCCTCCTTTTGCGGTTATTTCCGAAAGTAAAGCACATAGAGATATGAGAGGTGCATCAATCGAAAGAGGAGCCTGTTCCCTTTCAGATGACACCACGATTGCAAGATCTGGCCAATTTTTGATTTTTCAGAATCGCATGTACGAAGCCTTTTTTAAGCGGTGCTGACTTCGGGTAATGGAGAAAATGGCAGGTTGACGCAAAAAAGTCAAGTAGTTGCACACAAACCTTTCCCTCCTTTTGCGGTTAATTCCGAAAGTAAACCACATAGAGATATGAGAGGTGCATCAATCGAAAGTGGAGCATGTTCCCTTTCAGATGACACCACGATTGCAAGATCTGGCCAATTTTCGATTTTGCAGAATCGCATGTACGAAGCCTTCTTTGAGCGGAGCTGACCTCGGGTAATGGAGAAAATGGCAGATTGACCCAAAAAAGTCAAGCAGTTGCACACAAACGTTCGCCTCCTTTTGCGGTTAATTCCGAATGTAAAGCACATAGAGATATGAGAGGTGCATCAATCGAAAGAGGAGCATGTTCCCTTCCAGATGACACCACGATTGCAAGATCTGGCCAATTTTCGATTTTTCAGAATCGCATGTACGAAGCCTTTTTTGAGCATAGCTAACCTCGGGTAATGGAGAAAATAGCAGATTTACGCAATAAGTCAAGCAGTTGCGCACAAACCTTTCCCTCCTTTTGCGGTTAATTCCGAAAGTAAAGCACATAGAGATATGAGGGGTGCATCAATCGAAAGTGGAGCATGTTCCCTTTCAGATGACACCACGATTGCAAGATCTGGCCAATTTTCGATTTTGCAGAATCGCATGTACGAAGCCTTCTTTGAGCGGAGCTGACCTCGGGTAATGGAGAAAATGGCAGATTGACGCAAAAAAGTCAAGCAGTTGCACACAAACGTTCGCCTGCTTTTGCGGTTAATTCCAAATGTGAAGCACATAAAGATATGACAGGTGCATCAATCGAAAGAGGAGCATGTTCCCTTTCAGATGACACCACGATTGCAAGATCTGGCCAATTTTCGATTTTGCAGAATCGCATGTACGAAGCCTTTCTTGAGCATAGCTGCCATCGGCTAATGGAGAAAATGGCAGATTTACGCAAAAAAGTCAAGCAGTTGCACACAAACGTTCGCCTCCTTTTGCGGTTATTTGCGAAAGTAAAGCACATAGAGATATGAGAGGTGCATCAATCGAAAGAGAAGCGTGTTCCCTTTCAGATGACACCACGATTGCAAGATCTGGCCAATTTGTAATTTTTTAGAATCGCATGTACGAAGCCTTTTTTGAGCGGAGCTGACCTCGGGTAATGGAGAAAATGGCAGATTTACGCAAAAAAGTCAAGCAGTTGCACACAAACGTTCGCCTGCTTTTGCGGTGAATTCCGAATGTAAAGCACATAAAGATATGAGAGGTGCATCAATCGAAATAGGAGTATGTTCCCTTTCAGATGACACCACGATTGCAAGATCTGGCCAATTTTCGATTTTTCAGAATCCCATGTACGAAGCCTTCTTTGAGAGGAGCTGACGTCGGGTAATGGAGAAAATGGCAGATTGACGCAAAAACGTCAAGCAGTTGCACACAAACCTTTTCCTCCTTTTGCAGTTATTTTGGAAAGTAAAGCACATAGAGATATGAGGGGTGCATCAATCGAAAGTGGAGCGTGTTCCCTTTCAGATGACACCACGATTGCAAGATCTGGCCAATTTTTGATTTTTCAGAATCGCATGTACGAAGCCTTTTTTAAGCGGAGCTGACCTCGGGTAATGGAGAAAATGGCAGATTGACGCAAAAAAGTGAAGCAGTTGCACACAAACGTTCGCCTCCTTTTGCGGTTAATTCCGAATGTAAAGCACATAGAGATATGAGAGGTGCATCAATCGAAAGAGGAGCATGTTCCCTTTCAGATGACACCACGATTGCAAGATCTGGCCAATTTTTGATTTTTCAGAATCGCATGTACGAAGCCTTTTTTAAGCGGTGCTGACCTCGGGTAATGGAGAAAATGGCAGGTTGACGCAAAAAAGTCAAGTAGTTGCACACAAACCTTTCCCTCCTTTTGCGGTTAATTCCGAAAGTACACCACATAGAGATATGAGGGGTGCATCAATCGAAAGTGGAGCATGTTCCCTTTCAGATGACACCACGATTGCAAGATCTGGCCAATTTTCGATTTTGCAGAATCGCATGTACGAAGCCTTCTTTGAGCGGAGCTGACCTCGGGTAATGGAGAAAATGGCAGATTGACGCAAAAAAGTCAAGCAGTTGCACACAAACGTTCGCCTCCTTTTGCGGTTAATTCCAAATGTAAAGCACATAGAGATATGAGAGGTGCATCAATCGAAAGTGGAGCGTGTTCCCTTCCAGATGACACCACGATTGCAAGATCTGGCCAATTTTTGATTTTGCAGAATCGCATGTACGAAGCCTTCTTTGAGCGGAGCTAACCTCGGGTAATGGAGAAAATGGCAGATTGACGCAAAAAAGTCAAGCAGTTGCACACAAACGTTCGCCTGCTTTTGCGGTTAATTCCGAATGTAAAGCACATAGAGATATGAGAGGTGCATCAATCGAAAGTTCAGCATGTTCCCTTCCAGATGACACCACGATTGCAAGATCTGGCCAATTATTGATTTTTCAGAATGGCATGTACGAAGCCTTTTTTGAGCATAGCTAACCTCGGGTAATGGAGAAAATAGCAGATTTACGCAATAAGTCAAGCAGTTGCGCACAAACCTTTCCCTCCTTTTGCGGTTAATTCCGAATGTAAAGCACATAGAGATATGACAGGTGCATCAATCGAAAGAGGAGCATGTTCCCTTTCAGATGACACCACGATTGCAAGATCTGGCCAATTTTCGATTTTGCAGAATCGCATGTACGAAGCCTTTCTTGAGCATAGCTGCCCTCGGCTAATGGAGAAAATGGCAGATTTACGCAAAAAATTCAAGCAGTTGCACACAAACGTTCGCCTCCTTTTGCGGTTATTTGCGAAAGTAAAGCACATAGAGATATGAGAGGTGCATCAATCGAAAGAGAAGCGTGTTCCCTTTCAGATGACACCACGATTGCAAGATCTGGCCAATTTGTAATTTTTTAGAATCGCATGTACGAAGCCTTTTTTGAGCGGAGCTGACCTCGGGTAATGGAGAAAATGGCAGATTTACGCAAAAAAGTCAAGCAGTTGCACACAAACGTTCGCCTGCTTTTGCGGTGAATTCCGAATGTAAAGCAAATAAAGATATGAAAGGTGCATCAATCGAAAGAGGAGTATGTTCCCTTTCAGATGACACCACAATTGCAAGATCTGGCCAATTTTCGATTTTTCAGAATCCCATGTACGACGCCTTCTTTGAGAGGAGCTGACGTCGGGTAATGGAGAAAATGGCAGATTGACGCAAAAAAGTCAAGCAGTTGCACACAAACGTTCGCCTCCTTTTGCGGTTAATTCCGAATGTAAAGCACATAGAGATATGAGAGGTGCATCAATCGAAAGAGGAGCATGTTCCCTTTCAGATGACACCACGATTGCAAGATCTGGCCAATTTTTGATTTTTCAGAATCGCATGTACGAAGCCTTTTTTAAGCGGTGCTGACCTCGGGTAATGGAGAAAATGGCAGGTTGACGCAAAAAAGTCAAGTAGTTGCACACAACCTTTCCCTCCTTTTGCGGTTAATTCCGAAAGTAAACCACATAGAGATATGAGGGGTGCATCAATCGAAAGTGGAGCATGTTCCCTTTCAGATGACACCACGATTGCAAGATCTGGCCAATTTTCGATTTTGCAGAATCGCATGTACGAAGCCTTCTTTGAGCGGAGCTGACCTCGGGTAACGGAGAAAATGGCAGATTGACGCAACAAAGTCAAGCAGTTGCACACAAACGTTCGCCTGCTTTTGCGGTGAATTCCGAATGTAAAGCACATAAAGATATGAGAGGTGCATCAATCGAAAGAGGAGTATGTTCCCTTTCAGATGACACCACGATTGCAAGATCTGGCCAATTTTCGATTTTTCAGAATCGCATGTACGAAGCCTTCTTTGAGAGGAGCTGACCTCGGGTAATAGAGAAAATGGCAGATTGACGCAAAAAAGTCAAGCAGTTGCACACAAACGTTCGCCTCCTTTTGCGGTTATTTCCGAAAGTAAAGCACATAGAGATATGAGAGGTGCATCAATCGAAAGAGGAGCATGTTCCCTTCCAGATGACACCACGATTGCAAGATCTGGCCAATTTTTGATTTTTAAGAATCGCATGTACGAAGCCTTTTTTGAGCATAGCTAACCTCGCGTAATGGAGAAAATGGCAGATTGACGCAAAAAAGTCAAGCAGTTGCACACAAACCTTTTCCTCCTTTTGCGGTTATTTTGGAAAGTAAAGCACATAGAGATATGAGGGGTGCATCAATCGAAAGTGGAGCGTGTTCCCTTTCAGATGACACCACGATTGCAAGATCTGGCCAATTTTCGATTTTGCAGAATCGCATGTACGAAGCCTTCTTTGAGCGGAGCTGACCTCGGGTAATGGAGAAAATGGCAGATTGACGCAAAAAAGTCAAGCAGTTGCACACAAACGTTCGCCTGCTTTTGCGGTTAATTCCGAATGTAAAGCACATAAAGATATGAGAGGTGCATCAATCGAAAGAGGAGCATGTTCCCTTCCAGATGACACCACGATTGCAAGATCTGGCCAATTTTCGATTTTTCATAATCGCATGTACGAAGCCTTTTTTGAGCATAGCTAACCTCGGGTAATGGAGAAAATGGCAGGTTTACGCAATAAGTCAAGAAGTTGCGCACAAACCTTTCCCTCCTTTTGCGGTTAATTCCGAAAGTAAAGCACATAGAGATATGAGGGGTGCATCAATCGAAAGTGGAGCATGTTCCCTTTCAGATGACACCACGATTGCAAGATCTGGCCAATTTTCGATTTTGGAGAATTGCATGTACGAAGCCTTCTTTGAGCGGAGCTGACCTCGGGTAATGGAGAAAATGGCAGATTGACGCAAAAAAGTCAAGCAGTTGCACACAAACGTTCGCCTGCTTTTGCGGTTAATTCCGAATGTAAAGCACATAGAGATATGAGGGGTGCATCAATCGAAAGTGGAGCATGTTCCCTTTCAGATGACACCACGATTGGAAGATGTGGCCAATTTTTAATTTTTTAGAATCGCATGTACGAAGCCTTTTTTGAGCGGAGCTGACCTCGTGTAATCGAGAAAATGGCAGATTTACGCAAAAAAGTCAAGCAGTTGCACACAAACGTTCGCCTGCTTTTGCGGTGAATTCCGAATGTAAAGCACATAAAGATATGAGAGGTGCATCAATCGAAAGAGGAGTATGTTCCCTTTCAGATGACACCACGATTGCAAGATCTGGCCAATTTTCGATTTTGCAGAATCGCATGTACGAAGCCTTCTTTGAGCGGAGCTGACCTCGGGTAACGGAGAAAATGGCAGATTGACGCAAAAAAGTCAAGCAGTTGCACACAAACGTTCGCCTCCTTTTGCGGTTATTTCCGAATGTAAAGCACATAGAGATATGAGAGGTGCATCAATCGAAAGAGGAGCATGTTCCCTTTCAGATGACACCACGATTGCAAGATCTGGCCAATTTTCGATTTTTCAGAATCCCATGTACGAAGCCTTCTTTGAGCGGAGCTGACCTCGGGTAATGGAGAAAATGGCAGATTGACGCAAAAAAGTCAAGCAGTTGCACACAAACGTTCGCCTGCTTTTGCGGTTAATTCCAAATGTGAAGCACATAAAGATATGACAGGTGCATCAATCGAAAGAGGAGCATGTTCCCTTTCAGATGACACCACGATTGCAAGATCTGGCCAATTTTCGATTTTGCAGAATCGCATGTACGAAGCCTTTCTTGAGCATAGCTGCCATCGGCTAATGGAGAAAATGGCAGATTTACGCAAAAAAGTCAAGCAGTTGCACACAAACGTTCGCCTCCTTTTGCGGTTATTTCCGAAAGTAAAGCACATAGAGATATGAGAGGTGCATCAATCGAAAGAGAAGCGTGTTCCCTTTCAGATGACACCACGATTGCAAGATCTGGCCAATTTGTAATTTTTTAGAATCGCATGTACGAAGCCTTTTTTGAGCGGAGCTGACCTCGGGTAATGGAGAAAATGGCAGATTGACGCAAAAAAGTCAAGCAGTTGCACACAAACGTTCGCCTCCTTTTGCGGTTAATTCCGAATGTAAAGCACATAGAGATATGAGGGGTGCATCAATCGAAAGTGGAGCGTGTTCCCTTTCAGATGACACCACGATTGCAAGATCTGGCCAATTTTTGATTTTTCAGAATCGCATGTACGAAGCCTTTTTTAAGCGGAGCTGACCTCGGGTAATGGAGAAAATAGCAGATTTACGCAATAAGTCAAGCAGTTGCGCACAAACCTTTCCCTCCTTTTGCGGTTAATTCCGAATGTAAAGCACATAGAGATATGAGGGGTGCATCAATCGAAAGTGGAGCATGTTCCCTTTCAGATGACACCACGATTGGAAGATGTGGCCAATTTTTAATTTTTTAGAATCGCATGTACGAAGCCTTTTTTGAGCGGAGCTGACCTCGGGTAATGGAGAAAATGGCAGATTGACGCAAAAAAGTCAAGCAGTTGCACACAAACGTTCGCCTCCTTTTGCGGTTAATTCCGAATGTAAAGCACATAGAGATATGAGAGGTGCATCAATCGAAAGAGGAGCATGTTCCCTTTCAGATGACACCACGATTGCAAGATCTGGCCAATTTTTGATTTTTCAGAATCGCATGTACGAAGCCTTTTTTAAGCGGTGCTGACCTCGGGTAATGGAGAAAATGGCAGGTTGACGCAAAAAAGTCAAGTAGTTGCACACAAACCTTTCCCTCCTTTTGCGGTTAATTCCGAAAGTACACCACATAGAGATATGGGGGGTGCATCAATCGAAAGTGGAGCATGTTCCCTTTCAGATGACACCACGATTGCAAGATCTGGCCAATTTTCGATTTTGCAGAATCGCATGTACGAAGCCTTCTTTGAGCGGAGCTGACCTCGGGTAATGGAGAAAATGGCAGATTGACGCAAAAAAGTCAAGCAGTTGCACACAAACGTTCGCCTCCTTTTGCGGTTAATTCCGAATGTAAAGCACATAGAGATATGAGAGGTGCATCAATCGAAAGTGGAGCGTGTTCCCTTTCAGATGACACCACGATTGCAAGATCTGGCCAATTTTCGATTTTGCAGAATCGCATGTACGAAGCCTTCTTTGAGCGGAGCTAACCTCGGGTAATGGAGAAAATGGCAGATTGACGCAAAAAAGTCAAGCAGTTGCACACAAACGTTCGCCTGCTTTTGCGGTTAATTCCGAATGTAAAGCACATAGAGATATGAGAGGTGCATCAATCGAAAGTTCAGCATGTTCCCTTCCAGATGACACCACGATTGCAAGATCTGGCCAATTATTGATTTTTCAGAATCGCATGTACGAAGCCTTTTTTGAGCATAGCTAACCTCGGGTAATGGAGAAAATAGCAGATTTACGCAATAAGTCAAGCAGTTGCGCACAAACCTTTCCCTCCTTTTGCGGTTAATTCCGAATGTAAAGCACATAGAGATATGAGGGGTGCATCAATCGAAAGTGGAGCATGTTCCCTTTCAGATGACACCACGATTGGAAGATGTGGCCAATTTTCGATTTTGCAGAATCGCATGTACGAAGCCTTCTTTGAGCGGAGCTAACCTCGGGTAATGGAGAAAATGGCAGATTGACGCAAAAAAGTCAAGCAGTTGCACACAAACGTTCGCCTGCTTTTGCGGTTAATTCCAAATGTGAAGCACATAAAGATATGACAGGTGCATCAATCGAAAGAGGAGCATGTTGCCTTTCAGATGACACCACGATTGCAAGATCTGGCCAATTTTCGATTTTGCAGAATCGCATGTACGAAGCCTTTTTTGAGCATAGCTGCCCTCGGCTAATGGAGAAAATGGCAGATTTACGCAAAAAAGTCAAGCAGTTGCACACAAACGTTCGCCTCCTTTTGCGGTTATTTGCAAAAGTAAAGCACATAGAGATATGAGAGGTGCATCAATCGAAAGAGAAGCGTGTTCCCTTTCAGATGACACCACGATTGCAAGATCTGGCCAATTTGTAATTTTTTAGAATCGCATGTACGAAGCCTTTTTTGAGCGGAGCTGACCTCGTGTAATGGAGAAAATGGCAGATTGACGCAAAAAAGTCAAGCAGTTGCACACAAACGTTCGCCTCCTTTTGCGGTTAATTCCGAATGTAAAGCACATAGAGATATGAGAGGTGCATCAATCGAAAGAGGAGCATGTTCCCTTTCAGATGACACCACGATTGCAAGATCTGGCCAATTTTTGATTTTTCAGAATCGCATGTACGAAGCCTTTTTTAAGCGGTGCTGACCTCGGGTAATGGAGAAAATGGCAGGTTGACGCAAAAAAGTCAAGTAGTTGCACACAAACCTTTCCCTCCTTTTGCGGTTAATTCCGAAAGTACACAACATAGAGATATGAGGGGTGCATCAATCGAAAGTGGAGCATGTTCCCTTTCAGATGACACCACGATTGCAAGATCTGGCCAATTTTCGATTTTGCAGAATCGCATGTACGAAGCCTTCTTTGAGCGGAGCTGACCTCGGGTAATGGAGAAAATGGCAGATTGACGCAAAAAAGTCAAGCAGTTGCACACAAACGTTCGCCTCCTTTTGCGGTTAATTCCGAATGTAAAGCACATAGAGATATGAGAGGTGCATCAATCGAAAGTGGAGCGTGTTCCCTTTCAGATGACACCACGATTGCAAGATCTGGCCAATTTTCGATTTTGCAGAATCGCATGTACGAAGCCTTCTTTGAGCGGAGCTAACCTCGGGTAATGGAGAAAATAGCAGATTGACGCAAAAAAGTCAACCAGTTGCACACAAACGTTCGCCTGCTTTTGCGGTTAATTCCGAATGTAAAGCACATAGAGATATGAGAGGTGCATCAATCGAAAGTTCAGCATGTTCCCTTCCAGATGACACCACGATTGCAAGATCTGGCCAATTATTGATTTTTCAGAATCGCATGTACGAAGCCTTTTTTGAGCATAGCTAACCTCGGGTAATGGAGAAAATAGCAGATTTACGCAATAAGTCAAGCAGTTGCGCACAAACCTTTCCCTCCTTTTGCGGTTAATTCCGAATGTAAAGCACATAGAGATATGAGGGGTGCATCAATCGAAAGTGGAGCATGTTCCCTTTCAGATGACACCACGATTGGAAGATGTGGCCAATTTTCGATTTTGCAGAATCGCATGTACGAAGCCTTCTTTGAGCGGAGCTAACCTCGGGTAATGGAGAAAATGGCAGATTGACGCAAAAAAGTCAAGCAGTTGCACACAAACGTTCGCCTGCTTTTGCGGTTAATTCCAAATGTGAAGCACATAAAGATATGACAGGTGCATCAATCGAAAGAGGAGCATGTTGCCTTTCAGATGACACCACGATTGCAAGATCTGGCCAATTTTCGATTTTGCAGAATCGCATGTACGAAGCCTTTTTTGAGCATAGCTGCCCTCGGCTAATGGAGAAAATGGCAGATTTACGCAAAAAAGTCAAGCAGTTGCACACAAACGTTCGCCTCCTTTTGCGGTTATTTGCAAAAGTAAAGCACATAGAGATATGAGAGGTGCATCAATCGAAAGAGAAGCGTGTTCCCTTTCAGATGACACCACGATTGCAAGATCTGGCCAATTTGTAATTTTTTAGAATCGCATGTACGAAGCCTTTTTTGAGCGGAGCTGACCTCGTGTAATGGAGAAAATGGCAGATTTACGCAAAAAAGTCAAGCAGTTGCACACAAACGTTCGCCTGCTTTTGCGGTGAATTCCGAATGTAAAGCACATAAAGATATGAGAGGTGCATCAATCGAAAGAGGAGTATGTTCCCTTTCAGATGACACCACGATTGCAAGATCTGGCCAATTTTCGATTTTGCAGAATCGCATGTACGAAGCCTTCTTTGAGCGGAGCTGACCTCGGGTAACGGAGAAAATGGCAGATTGACGCAAAAAAGTCAAGCAGTTGCACACAAACGTTCGCCTCCTTTTGCGGTTAATTCCGAATGTAAAGCACATAGAGATATGAGAGGTGCATCAATCGAAAGAGGAGCATGTTCCCTTTCAGATGACACCACGATTGCAAGATCTGGCCAATTTTCGATTTTTCAGAATCCCATGTACGAAGCCTTCTTTGAGAGGAGCTGACCTCGGGTAATGGAGAAAATGGCAGATTGACGCAAAAACGTCAAGCAGTTGCACACAAACCTTTTCCTCCTTTTGCGGTTATTTTGGAAAGTAAAGCACATAGAGATATGAGGGGTGCATCAATCGAAAGTGGAGCGTGTTCCCTTTCAGATGACACCACGATTGCAAGATCTGGCCAATTTTTGATTTTTCAGAATCGCATGTACGAAGCCTTTTTTAAGCGGAGCTGACCTCGGGTAATGGAGAAAATGGCAGATTGACGCAAAAAAGTCAAGCAGTTGCACACAAACGTTCGCCTCCTTTTGCGGTTAATTCCGAATGTAAAGCACATAGAGATATGAGAGGTGCATCAATCGAAAGAGGAGCATGTTCCCTTTCAGATGACACCACGATTGCAAGATCTGGCCAATTTTTGATTTTTCAGAATCGCATGTACGAAGCCTTTTTTAAGCGGTGCTGACCTCGGGTAATGGAGAAAATGGCAGGTTGACGCAAAAAAGTCAAGTAGTTGCACACAAACCTTTCCCTCCTTTTGCGGTTAATTCCGAAAGTACACAACATAGAGATATGAGGGGTGCATCAATCGAAAGTGGAGCATGTTCCCTTTCAGATGACACCACGATTGCAAGATCTGGCCAATTTTCGATTTTGCAGAATCGCATGTACGAAGCCTTCTTTGAGCGGAGCTGACCTCGGGTAATGGAGAAAATGGCAGATTGACGCAAAAAAGTCAAGCAGTTGCACACAAACGTTCGCCTCCTTTTGCGGTTAATTCCGAATGTAAAGCACATAGAGATATGAGAGGTGCATCAATCGAAAGTGGAGCGTGTTCCCTTTCAGATGACACCACGATTGCAAGATCTGGCCAATTTTCGATTTTGCAGAATCGCATGTACGAAGCCTTCTTTGAGCGGAGCTGACCTCGGGTAATGGAGAAAATGGCAGATTGACGCAAAAAAGTCAAGCAGTTGCACACAAACGTTCGCCTGCTTTTGCGGTTAATTCCGAATGTAAAGCACATAGAGATATGAGAGGTGCATCAATCGAAAGTTCAGCATGTTCCCTTCCAGATGACACCACGATTGCAAGATCTGGCCAATTATTGATTTTTCAGAATCGCATGTACGAAGCCTTTTTTGAGCATAGCTAACCTCGGGTAATGGAGAAAATAGCAGATTTACGCAATAAGTCAAGCAGTTGCGCACAAACCTTTCCCTCCTTTTGCGGTTAATTCCGAATGTAAAGCACATAGAGATATGAGGGGTGCATCAATCGAAAGTGGAGCATGTTCCCTTTCAGATGACACCACGATTGGAAGATCTGGCCAATTTTCGATTTTGCAGAATCGCATGTACGAAGCCTTCTTTGAGCGGAGCTAACCTCGGGTAATGGAGAAAATGGCAGATTGACGCAAAAAAGTCAAGCAGTTGCACACAAACGTTCGCCTGCTTTTGCGGTTAATTCCAAATGTGAAGCACATAAAGATATGACAGGTGCATCAATCGAAAGAGGAGCATGTTCCCTTTCAGATGACACCACGATTGCAAGATCTGGCCAATTTTCGATTTTGCAGAATCGCATGTACGAAGCCTTTTTTGAGCATAGCTGCCCTCGGCTAATGGAGAAAATGGCAGATTTACGCAAAAAAGTCAAGCAGTTGCACACAAACGTTCGCCTCCTTTTGCGGTTATTTGCAAAAGTAAAGCACATAGAGATATGAGAGGTGCATCAATCGAAAGAGAAGCGTGTTCCCTTTCAGATGACACCACGATTGCAAGATCTGGCCAATTTTTAATTTTTTAGAATCGCATGTACGAAGCCTTCTTTGAGAGGAGCTGACCTCGGGTAATGGAGAAAATGGCAGATTGACGCAAAAAAGTCAAGCAGTTGCACACAAGCGTTCGCCTGCTTTTGCGGTTAATTCCGAATGTAAAGCACATAGAGATATGAGAGGTGCATCAATCGAAAGAGGAGCATGTTCCCTTCCAGATGACACCACGATTGCAAAATCTGGCCAATTTTCGATTTTTCAGAATCGCATGTACGAAGCCTTTTTTGAGCATAGCTAACCTCGGGTAATGGAGAAAATAGCAGATTTACGCAATAAGTCAAGCAGTTGCGCACAAACCTTTCCCTCCTTTTGCGGTTAATTCCGAATGTAAAGCACATAGAGATATGAGGGGTGCATCAATCGAAAGTGGAGCATGTTCCCTTTCAGATGACACCACGATTGGAAGATCTGGCCAATTTTCGATTTTGCAGAATCGCATGTACGAAGCCTTCTTTGAGCGGAGCTAACCTCGGGTAATGGAGAAAATGGCAGATTGACGCAAAAAAGTCAAGCAGTTGCACACAAACGTTCGCCTGCTTTTGCGGTTAATTCCAAATGTGAAGCACATAAAGATATGACAGGTGCATCAATCGAAAGAGGAGCATGTTCCCTTTCAGATGACACCACGATTGCAAGATCTGGCCAATTTTCGATTTTGCAGAATCGCATGTACGAAGCCTTTCTTGAGCATAGCTGCCCTCGGCTAATGGAGAAAATGGCAGATTTACGCAAAAAAGTCAAGCAGTTGCACACAAACGTTCGCCTCCTTTTGCGGTTATTTGCGAAAGTAAAGCACATAGAGATATGAGAGGTGCATCAATCGAAAGAGAAGCGTGTTCCGTTTCAGATGACACCACGATTGCAAGATCTGGCCAATTTTTAATTTTTTAGAATCGCATGTACGAAGCCTTTTTTGAGCGGAGCTGACCTCGGGTAATGGAGAAAATGGCAGATTTACGCAAAAAAGTCAAGCAGTTGCACACAAACGTTCGCCTGCTTTTGCGG
Organism: Acanthaster planci; assembly: GCF_054643075.1. Classification (NCBI taxonomy): domain Eukaryota; kingdom Metazoa; phylum Echinodermata; class Asteroidea; order Valvatida; family Acanthasteridae; genus Acanthaster; species Acanthaster planci. The sequence goes on from NC_141794.1 coordinate 8,198,676, forward strand.
TGAATTCCGAATGTAAAGCAAATAAAGATATGAAAGGTGCATCAATCGAAAGAGGAGTATGTTCCCTTTCAGATGACACCACGATTGCAAGATCTGGCCAATTTTCGATTTTTCAGAATCCCATGTACGACGCCTTCTTTGAGAGGAGCTGACGTCGGGTAATGGAGAAAATGGCAGATTGACGCAAAAAAGTCAAGCAGTTGCACACAAACGTTCGCCTCCTTTTGCGGTTAATTCCGAATGTAAAGCACATAGAGATATGAGAGGTGCATCAATCGAAAGAGGAGCATGTTCCCTTTCAGATGACACCACGATTGCAAGATCTGGCCAATTTTTGATTTTTCAGAATCGCATGTACGAAGCCTTTTTTAAGCGGTGCTGACCTCGGGTAATGGAGAAAATGGCAGGTTGACGCAAAAAAGTCAAGTAGTTGCACACAAACCTTTCCCTCCTTTTGCGGTTAATTCCGAAAGTAAACCACACAGAGATATGAGGGGTGCATCAATCGAACGTGGAGCATGTTCCCTTTCAGATGACACCACGATTGCAAGATCTGGCCAATTTTCGATTTTGCAGAATCGCATGTACGAAGCCTTCTTTGAGCGAAGCTGACCTCGGGTAATGGAGAAAATGGCAGATTGACGCAAAAAAGTCAAGCAGTTGCGCACAAACCTTTCCCTCCTTTTGCGGTTAATTCCGAATGTAAAGCACATAGAGATATGAGGGGTGCATCAATCGAAAGTGGAGCATGTTCCCTTTCAGATGACACCACGATTGGAAGATCTGGCCAATTTTCGATTTTGCAGAATCGCATGTACGAAGCCTTCTTTGAGCGGAGCTAACCTCGGGTAATGGAGAAAATGGCAGATTGACGCAAAAAAGTCAAGCAGTTGCACACAAACGTTCGCCTGCTTTTGCGGTTAATTCCAAATGTGAAGCACATAAAGATATGACAGGTGCATCAATCGAAAGAGGAGCATGTTCCCTTTCAGATGACACCACGATTGCAAGATCTGGCCAATTTTCGATTTTGCAGAATCGCATGTACGAAGCCTTTCTTGAGCATAGCTGACCTCGGCTAATGGAGAAAATGGCAGATTTACGAAAAAAGTCAAGCAGTTGCACACAAACGTTCGCCTCCTTTTGCGGTTATTTGCGAAAGTAAAACACATAGAGATATGAGAGGTGCATCAATCGAAAGAGAAGCGTGTTCCCTTTCAGATGACACCACGATTGCAAAATCTGGCCAATTTTTAATTTTTTAGAATCGCATGTACGAAGCCTTTTTTGAGCGGTGCTGACCTCGGGTAATGGAGAAAATGGCAGATTTACGCAAAAAAGTCAAGCAGTTGCACACAAACGTTCGCCTGCTTTTGCGGTGAATTCCGAATGTAAAGCACATACAGATATGAGAGGTGCATCAATCGAAAGAGGAGTATGTTCCCTTTCAGATGACACCACGATTGCAAGATCTGGCCAATTTTCGATTTTGCAGAATCGCATGTACGAAGCCTTCTTTGAGCGGAGCTGACCTCGGGTAATGGAGAAAATGGCAGATTGACGCAAAAAAGTCAAGCAGTTGCACACAAACGTTCGCCTCCTTTTGCGGTTAATTCCGAATGTAAAGCACATAGAGATATGAGAGGTGCATCAATCGAAAGAGGAGCATGTTCCCTTTCAGATGACACCACGATTGCAAGATCTGGCCAATTTTTGATTTTTCAGAATCGCATGTACGAAGCCTTTTTTAAGCGGTGCTGACCTCGGGTAATGGAGAAAATGGCAGGTTGACGCAAAAAAGTCAAGTAGTTGCGCACAAACCTTTCCCTCCTTTTGCGGTTAATTTCGAAAGTAAAGCACATAGAGATATGAGGGGTGCATCAATCGAAAGTGGAGCATGTTCCCTTTCAGATGACACCACGATTGCAAGATGTGGCCAATTTTCGATTTTGCAGAATCGCATGTACGAAGCCTTCTTTGAGCGGAGCTAACCTCGGGTAATGGAGAAAATGGCAGATTGACGCAAAAAAGTCAAGCAGTTGCACACAAACGTTCGCCTGCTTTTGCGGTTAATTCCAAATGTAAAGCACATAAAGATATGACAGGTGCATCAATCGAAAGAGGAGCATGTTCCCTTTCAGATGACACCACAATTGCAAGATCTGGCCAATTTTCGATTTTGCAGAATCGCATGTACGAAGCCTTTCTTGAGCATAGCTGCCCTCGGCTAATGGAGAAAATGGCAGATTTACGCAAAAAAGTCAAGCAGTTGCACACAAACGTTCGCCTCCTTTTGCGGTTATTTCCGAAAGGTAAAGCACATAGAGATATGAGAGGTGCATCAATCGAAAGAGAAGCGTGTTCCGTTTCAGATGACACCACGATTGCAAGATCTGGCCAATTTTTAATTTTTTAGAATCGCATGTACGAAGCCTTTCTTGAGCGGAGCTTACCTCGGGTAATGGAGAAAATGGCAGATTTACGCAACAAAGTCAAGCAGTTGCACACAAACGTTCGCCTGCTTTTGCGGTTATTTCCGAATGTAAAGCACATAAAGATATGAGAGGTGCATCAATCGAAAGAGGAGTATGTTCCCTTTCAGATGACACCACGATTGCAAGATCTGGCCAATTTTCGATTTTTCAGAATCGCATGTACGAAGCCTTCTTTGAGAGGAGCTGACCTCGGGTAATGGAGAAAATGGCAGATTGACGCAAAAAAGTCAAGCAGTTGCACACAAGCGTTCGCCTGCTTTTGCGGTTAATTCCGAATGTAAAGCACATAGAGATATGAGAGGTGCATCAATCGAAAGAGGAGCATGTTCCCTTCCAGATGACACCACGATTGCAAAATCTGGCCAATTTTCGATTTTTCAGAATCGCATGTACGAAGCCTTTTTTGAGCATAGCTAACCTCGGGTAATGGAGAAAATAGCAGATTTACGCAATAAGTCAAGCAGTTGCGCACAAACCTTTCCCTCCTTTTGCGGTTAATTCCGAATGTAAAGCACATAGAGATATGAGGGGTGCATCAATCGAAAGAGAAGCATGTTCCCTTTCAGATGACACCACGATTGCAAGATCTGGCCAATTTTCGATTTTGCAGAATCGCATGTACGAAGCCTTCTTTGAGCGGAGCTGACCTCGGGTAATGGAGAAAATGGCAGATTGACGCAAAAAAGTCAAGCAGTTGCACACAAACGTTCGCCTGCTTTTGCACTTATTTCCGAATGTAAAGCACATAGAGATATGAGAGGTGCATCAATCGAAAGAGGAGCATGTTCCTTTCCAGATGACACCACGATTGCAAGATCTGGCCAATTTTTGATTTTTCAGAATCGCATGTACAAAGCCTTTTTTGAGCATAGCTAACCTCGGGTAATGGAGAAAATGGCAGATTGACGCAAAAAAGTCAAGCAGTTGCACACAAACCTTTTCCTCCTTTTGCGGTTATTTTGGAAAGTAAAGCACATAGAGATATGAGAGGTGCATCAATCGAAAGAGGAGCATGTTCCCTTCCAGATGACACCACGATTGCAAGATCTGGCCAATTATTGATTTTTAAGAATCGCATGTACGAAGCCTTTTTTGAGCATAGCTAACCTCGGGTAATGGAGAAAATAGCAGATTTACGCAATAAGTGAAGCAGTTGCGCACAAACCTTTCCCTCCTTTTGCGGTTAATTCCAAATGTAAAGCACATAGAGATATGAGGGGTGCATCAATCGAAAGTGGAGCATGTTCCCTTTCTGATGACACCACGATTGCAAGATCTGGCCAATTTTCGATTTTTCAGAATCGCATGTACGAAGCCTTCTTTGAGAGGAGCTGACCTCGGGTAATGGAGAAAATGGCAGATTGACGCAAAAAAGTCAAGCAGTTGCACACAAACGTTCGCCTGCTTTTGCGGTTAATTCCAAATGTAAAGCACATAGAGATATGACAGGTGCATCAATCGAAAGAGGAGCATGTTCCCTTTCAGATGACACCACAATTGCAAGATCTGGCCAATTTTCGATTTTGCAGAATCGCATGTACGAAGCCTTTTTTGAGCATAGCTAACCTCGGGTAATGGAGAAAATGGCAGATTTACGCAACAAAGTCAAGCAGTTGAACACAAACGTTCGCCTGCTTTTGCGGTGAATTCCGAATGTAAAGCACATAAAGATATGAGAGGTGCATCAATCGAAAGAGGAGTATGTTCCCTTTCAGATGACACCACGATTGCAAGATCTGGCCAATTTTCGATTTTTCAAAATCGCATGTACGAAGCCTTCTTTGAGAGGAGCTGACCTCGGGTAATGGAGAAAATGGCAGATTGACACAAAAAAGTCAAGCAGTTGCACACAAGCGTTCGCCTGCTTTTGCGGTTAATTCCTAATGTAAAGCACATAGAGATATGACAGGTGCATCAATCGAAAGAGGAGCATGTTCCCTTCCAGATGACACCACGATTGCAAAATCTGGCCAATTTTCGATTTTTCAGAATCGCATGTACGAAGCCTTTTTTGAGCATAGCTAACCTCGGGTAATGGAGAAAATAGCAGATTTACGCAATAAGTCAAGCAGTTGCGCACAAACCTTTCCCTCCTTTTGCGGTTAATTCCGAATGTAAAGCACATAGAGATATGAAGGGTGCATCAATCGAAAGTGGAGCATGTTCCCTTTCAGATGACACCACGATTGCAAGATCTGGCCAATTTTTGATTTTTCAGAATCGCATGTACGAAGCCTTCTTTGAGCGGAGCTGACCTCGGGTAATGGAGAAAATGGCAGATTGACGCAAAAAAGTCAAGCAGTTGCACACAAACGTTCGCCTGCTTTTGCGGTTAATTCCGAAAGTAAAGCACATAGAGATAGGACAGGTGCATCAATCGAAAGAGGAGCGTGTTCCCTTTCAGATGACACCATGATTTCAAGATCTGGCCAATTTTTGATTTTTCAGAATCGCATGTACGAAGCCTTTTTTAAGCGGAGCTGACCTCGGCTAATGGAGAAAATGGCAGATTTACGCAAAAAAGTCAAGCAGTTGCACACAAACGTTCGCCTCCTTTTGCGGTTATTTCCGAAAGTAAAGCACATAGAGATATGAGAGGTGCATCAATCGAAAGTGGAGCGTGTTCCCTTTCAGATGACACCACGATTGCAAGATCTGGCCAATTTTTGATTTTTCAGAATCGCATGTACGAAGCCTTTGTTGAGCGGAGCTGACCTCGGGTAATGGAGAAAATGGCAGATTTACGCAAAAAAGTCAAGCAGTTGCACACAAACGTTCGCCTCCTTTTGCGGTTATTTCCGAAAGTAAAGCACATAGAGATATGAGGGGTGCATCAATCGAAAGTGGAGCATGTTCCCTTTCAGATGACACCACGATTGGAAGATGTGGCCAATTTTCGATTTTGCAGAATCGCATGTACGAAGCCTTCTTTGAGCGGAGCTAACCTCGGGTAATGGAGAAAATGGCAGATTGACGCAAAAAAGTCAAGCAGTTGCACACAAACGTTCGCCTGCTTTTGCGGTTAATTCCAAATGTAAAGCACATAAAGATATGACAGGTGCATCAATCGAAAGAGGAGCATGTTCCCTTTCAGATGACACCACGATTGCAAGATCTGGCCAATTTTCGATTTTGCAGAATCGCATGTACGAAGCCTTTCTTGAGCATAGCTGACCTCGGCTAATGGAGAAAATGGCAGATTTACGCAAAAAAGTCAAGCAGTTGCACACAAACCTTTCCCTCCTTTTGCGATTAATTCCGAAAGTAAAGCACATAGAGATATGAGAGGTTCATCAATCGAAAGAGGAGCATGTTCCCTTTCAGATGACACCATGATTGCAAGATCTGGCCAATTTTTAATTTTTTAGAATCGCATGTACGAAGCCTTTTTTGAGCGGAGCTGACCTCGGGTAATGGAGAAAATGGCAGATTTACGCAACAAAGTCAAGCAGTTGCACACAAACGTTCGCCTGCTTTTGCGGTTATTTCCGAATGTAAAGCACATAAAGATATGAGAGGTGCATCAATCGAAAGAGGAGTATGTTCCCTTTCAGATGACACCACGATTGCAAGATCTGGCCAAATTTCGATTTTTCAGAATCGCATGTACGAAGCCTTCTTTAAGAGGAGCTGACCTCGGCTAATGGAGAAAATGGCAGATTGACGCAAAAAAGTCAAGCAGTTGCACACAAACCTTTCCCTCCTTTTGCGGTTAATTCCGAATGTAAAGCACATAGAGATATGAGGGGTGCATCAATCGAAAGTGGAGCATGTTCCCTTTCAGATGACACCACGATTGCAAGATCTGGCCATTTTTTGATTTTTCAGAATCGCATGTACGAAGCCTTCTTTGAGCGGAGCTGACCTCGGGTAATGGAGAAAATGGCAGATTGACGCAAAAAAGTCAAGCAGTTGCACACAAACGTTCGCCTGCTTTTGCGGTTAATTCCGAAAGTAAAGCACATAGAGATAGGACAGGTGCATCAATCGAAAGAGGAGCGTGTTCCCTTTCAGATGACACCATGATTTCAAGATCTGGCCAATTTTTGATTTTTCAGAATCGCATGTACGAAGCCTTTTTTAAGCGGAGCTGACCTCGGCTAATGGAGAAAATGGCAGATTTACGCAAAAAAGTCAAGCAGTTGCACACAAACGTTCGCCTCCTTTTGCGGTTATTTCCGAAAGTAAAGCACATAGAGATATGAGAGGTGCATCAATCGAAAGTGGAGCGTGTTCCCTTTCAGATGACACCACGATTGCAAGATCTGGCCAATTTTTGATTTTTCAGAATCGCATGTACGAAGCCTTTTTTAAGCGGAGCTGACCTCGGGTAATGGAGAAAATAGCAGATTTACGCAATAAGTCAAGCAGTTGCGCACAAACCTTTCCCTCCTTTTGCGGTTAATTCCGAATGTAAAGCACATAGAGATATGAGGGGTGCATCAATCGAAAGTGGAGCATGTTCCCTTTCAGATGACACCACGATTGGAAGATGTGGCCAATTTTCGATTTTGCAGAATCGCATGTACGAAGCCTTCTTTGAGCGGAGCTAACCTCGGGTAATGGAGAAAATGGCAGATTGACGCAAAAAAGTCAAGCAGTTGCACACAAACGTTCGCCTGCTTTTGCGGTCAATTCCGAATGTAAAGCACATAAAGATATGACAGGTGCATCAATCGAAAGAGGAGCATGTTCCCTTTCAGATGACACCACGATTGCAAGATCTGGCCAATTTTCGATTTTGCAGAATCGCATGTACGAAGCCTTTCTTGAGCATAGCTGACCTCGGCTAATGGAGAAAATGGCAGATTTACGCAAAAAAGTCAAGCAGTTGCACACAAACGTTCGCCTCCTTTTGCGGTTATTTCCGAAAGTAAAGCACATAGAGATATGAGAGGTGCATCAATCGAAAGAGGAGGATGTTCCCTTTCAGATGACACCATGATTGCAAGATCTGGCCAATTTTTAATTTTTTAGAATCGCATGTACGAAGCCTTTGTTGAGCGGAGCTGACCTCGGGTAATGGAGAAAATGGCAGATTTACGCAACAAAGTCAAGCAGTTGCACACAAACGTTCGCCTGCTTTTGCGGTGAATTCCGAATGTAAAGCACATAAAGATATGAGAGGTGCATCAATCGAAAGAGGAGTATGTTCCCTTTCAGATGACACCACGATTGCAAGATCTGGCCAATTTTCGATTTTTCAGAATCGCATGTACGAAGCCTTCTTTGAGAGGA
>NC_141794.1:8206508-8248752 GCF_054643075.1 Acanthaster planci
CCGAAAGTAAAGCACATAGAGATATGAGAGGTGCATCAATCGAAAGTGGAGCGTGTTCCCTTTCAGATGACACCACGATTGCAAGATCTGGCCAATTTTCGATTTTGCAGAATCGCATGTACGAAGCCTTCTTTGAGCGGAGCTGACCTCGGGTAATGGAGAAAATGGCAGATTGACGCAAAAAAGTCAAGCAGTTGCACACAAACGTTCGCCTCCTTTTGCGGTTATTTCCGAAAGTAAAGCACATAGAGATATGAGGGGTGCATCAATCGAAAGTGGAGCATGTTCCCTTCCAGATGACACCACGATTGCAAGATCTGGCCAATTTTCGATTTTGCAGAATCGCATGTACGAAGCCTTCTTTGAGCGGAGCTGACCTCGGGTAATGGAGAAAATGGCAGATTGACGCAAAAAAGTCAAGCAGTTGCACACAAACGTTCGCCTCCTTTTGCGGTTAATTCCGAATGTAAAGCACATAGAGATATGAGAGGTGCATCAATCGAAAAAGGAGCATGTTCCCTTCAAGATGACACCACGATTGCAAGATCTGGCCAATTTTCGATTTTTCAGAATCGCATGTACGAAGCCTTTTTTGAGCATAGCTAACCTCGGGTAATGGACAAAATAGCAGATTTACGCAATAAGTCAAGCAGTTGCGCACAAACCTTTCCCTCCTTTTGCGGTTAATTCCGAAAGTAAAGCACATAGAGATATGAGGGGTGCATCAATCGAAAGTGGAGCATGTTCCCTTTCAGATGACACCACGATTGGAAGATGTGGCCAATTTTCGATTTTGCAGAATCGCATGTACGAAGCCTTCTTTGAGCGGAGCTGACCTCGGGTAATGGAGAAAATGGCAGATTGACGCAAAAAAGTCAAGCAGTTGCACAGAAACGTTCGCCTGCTTTTGCGGTTAATTCCGAATGTAAAGCACATAGAGATATGAGAGGTGCATCAATCGAAAGAGGAGCATGTTCCCTTCCAGATGACACCACGATTGCAAGATCTGGCCAATTATTGATTTTTCAGAATCGCATGTACGAAGCCTTTTTTGAGCATAGCTAACCTCGGGTAATGGAGAAAATAGCAGATTTACGCAATAAGTCAAGCAGTTGCGCACAAACCTTTCCCTCCTTTTGCGGTTAATTCCAAATGTAAAGCACATAGAGATATGAGGGGTGCATCAATCGAAAGAGCAGGGTGTTCCCTTTCAGATGACACCACGATTGCAAGATCTGGCCAATTTTTAATTTTTTAGAATCGCATGTACGAAGCCTTTTTTGAGCGGAGCTGACCTCGGGTAATGGAGAAAATGGCAGATTTACGCAACAAAGTCAAGCAGTTGCACACAAACGTTCGCCTGCTTTTGCGGTTATTTCCAAAAGTAAAGCACATAGAGATATGAGAGGTGCATCAATCGAAAGAGGAGCATGTTCCCTTCCAGATGACACCACGATTGCAAGATCTGGCCAATTTTTGATTTTTCAGAATTGCATGTACGAAGCCTTTTTTGAGCATAGCTAACCTCGGGTAATGGAGAAAATGGAAGATTTACGCAATAAGTCAAGCAGTTGCATACAAACCTTTTCCTCCTTTTGCGGTTATTTTGGAAAGTAAAGCACATAGAGATATGAGGGGTGCATCAATCGAAAGTGGAGCGTGTTCCCTTTCAGATGACACCACGATTGCAAGATCTGGCCAATTTTTGATTTTTCAGAATCGCATGTACGAAGCCTTTTTTAAGCGGAGCTGACCTCGGGTAATGGAGAAAATGGCGGATTGACGCAAAAAAGTCAAGCAGTTGCACACAAACGTTCGCCTCCTTTTGCGGTTAATTCCGAATGTAAAGCACATAGAGATATGAGGGGTGCATCAATCGAAAGAGGAGCATGTTCCCTTTCAGATGACACCACGATTGCAAGATCTGGCCAATTTTTGATTTTTCAGAATCACATGTAGGAAGCCTTCTTTGAGCGGAGCTGACCTCGGGTAATGGAGAAAATTGGAGATTGACGCAAAAAAGTCAAGCAGTTGCACACAAACGTTCGCCTCCTTTTGCGGTTATTTCCGAAAGTAAAGCACATAGAGATATGAGAGGTGCATCAATCGAAAGAGGAGCATGTTCCCTTCCAGATGACACCACGATTGCATGATCTGGCCAATTTTTGATTTTTCAGAATCGCATGTACGAAGCGGTTATTTCCGAAAGTAAAGCACATAGAGATATGAGAGGTGCATCAATCGAAAGAGGAGCATGTTCCCTTCAAGATGACACCACGATTGCAAGATCTGGCCAATTTTTGATTTTTCAGAATCGCATGTACGAAGCCTTTTTTAAGCGGAGCTTACCTCGGGTAATGGAGAAAATAGCAGATTTACGCAATAAGTCAAGCAGTTGCGCACAAACCTTTCCCTCCTTTTGCGGTTAATTCCGAATGTAAAGCACATAGAGATATGAGGGGTGCATCAATCGAAAGTGGAGCATGTTCCCTTTCAGATGACACCACGATTGCAAGATCTGGCCAATTTTCGATTTTTCAGAATCGCATGTACGAAGCCTTCTTTGAGCGGAGCTGACCTCGGGTAATGGAGAAAAATGGCAGATTGACGCAAAAAAGTCAAGCAGTTGCACACAAACGTTCGCCTCCTTTTGCGGTTAATTCCGAATGTAAAGCACATAGAGATATGAGAGGTGCATCAATCGAAAAAGGAGCATGTTCCCTTCCAGATGACACCACGATTGCAAGATCTGGCCAATTTTCGATTTTTCAGAATCGCATGTACGAAGCCTTTTTTGAGCATAGCTAACCTCGGGTAATGGACAAAATAGCAGATTTACGCAATAAGTCAAGCAGTTGCGCACAAACCTTTCCCTCCTTTTGCGGTTAATTCCGAAAGTAAAGCACATAGAGATATGAGGGGTGCATCAATCGAAAGTGGAGCATGTTCCCTTTCAGATGACACCACGATTGGAAGATCTGGCCAATTTTTGATTTTGCAGAATCGCATGTACGAAGCCTTCTTTGAGCGGAGCTGACCTCGGGTAATGGAGAAAATGGCAGATTGACGCAACAAAGTCAAGCAGTTGCACACAAACGTTCGCCTGCTTTTGCGGTTAATTCCGAATGTAAAGCACATAGAGATATGAGAGGTGCATCAATCGAAAGAGGAGCATGTTCCCTTCCAGATGACACCACGATTGCAAGATCTGGCCAATTATTGATTTTTCAGAATCGCATGTACGAAGCCTTTTTTGAGCATAGCTAACCTCGGGTAATGGAGAAAATAGCAGATTTACGCAATAAGTCAAGCAGTTGCGCACAAACCTTTCCCTCCTTTTGCGGTTAATTCCAAATGTAAAGCACATAGAGATATGAGGGGTGCATCAATCGAAAGAGCAGGGTGTTCCCTTTCAGATGACACCACGATTGCAAGATCTGGCCAATTTTTAATTTTTTAGAATCGCATGTACGAAGCCTTTTTTGAGCGGAGCTGACCTCGGGTAATGGAGAAAATGGCAGATTTACGCAACAAAGTCAAGCAGTTGCACACAAACGTTCGCCTGCTTTTGCGGTTATTTCCGAAAGTAAAGCACATAGAGATATGAGAGGTGCATCAATCGAAAGAGGAGCATGTTCCCTTCCAGATGACACCACGATTGCAAGATCTGGCCAATTTTTGATTTTTCAGAATCGCATGTACGAAGCCTTTTTTGAGCATAGCTAACCTCGGGTAATGGAGAAAATGGCAGATTTACACAATAAGTCAAGCAGTTGCACACAAACGTTAGCCTGCTTTTGCGGTTATTTCCGAATGTAAAGCACATAGAGATATGAGAGGTGCATCAATCGAAAGAGGAGCATGTTCCCTTCCAGATGACACCACGATTGCAAGATCTGGCCAATTTTCGATTTTTCAGAATCGCATGTACGAAGCCTTTTTTGAGCATAGCTAACCTCGGGTAATGGAGAAAATAGCAGTTTTACGCAATAAGTCAAGCAGTTGCTCACAAACCTTTCCCTCCTTTTGCGGTTAATTCCGAATGTAAAGCACATAGAGATATGAGGGGTGCATCAATCGAAAGTGGAGCATGTTCCCTTTCAGATGACACCACGATTGCAAGATCTGGCCAATTTTCGATTTTTCAGAATCGCATGTAGGAAGCCTTCTTTGAGCGGAGCTGACCTCGGGTAATGGAGAAAATTGGAGATTGACGCAAAAAAGTCAAGCAGTAGCACACAAACGTTCGCCTCCTTTTGCGGTTATTTCCGAAAGTAAAGCACATAGAGATATGAGAGGTGCATCAATCGAAAGAGGAGCATGTTCCCTTCCAGATGACACCACGATTGCAAGATCTGGCCAATTTTTGATTTTTCAGAATCGCATGTACGAAGCCTTTTTTGAGCATAGCTAACCTCGGGTAATGGAGAAAATGGCAGATTTACGCAATAAGTCAAGCAGTTGCACACAAACGTTCGCCTCCTTTTGCGGTTATTTCCGAATGTAAAGCACATAGAGATATGAGAGGTGCATCAATCGAAAGAGGAGCATGTTCCCTTCCAGATGACACCACGATTGCAAGATCTGGCCAATTTTCGATTTTTCAGAATCGCATGTACGAAGCCTTTTTTGAGCATAGCTAACCTCGGGTAATGGAGAAAATAGCAGTTTTACGCAATAAGTCAAGCAGTTGCTCACAAACCTTTCCCTCCTTTTGCGGTTAATTCCGAATGTAAAGCACATAGAGATATGAGGGGTGCATCAATCGAAAGTGGAGCATGTTCCCTTTCAGATGACACCACGATTGCAAGATCTGGCCAATTTTCGATTTTTCAGAATCGCATGTAGGAAGCCTTCTTTGAGCGGAGCTGACCTCGGGTAATGGAGAAAATTGGAGATTGACGCAAAAAAGTCAAGCAGTTGCACACAAACGTTCGCCTCCTTTTGCGGTTATTTCCGAAAGTAAAGCACATAGAGATATGAGAGGTGCATCAATCGAAAGAGGAGCATGTTCCCTTTCAGATGACACCACGATTGCAAGATCTGGCCAATTTTTGATTTTTCAGAATTGCATGTACGAAGCCTTTTTTGAGCATAGCTAACCTCGGGTAATGGAGAAAATGGAAGATTTACGCAATAAGTCAAGCAGTTGCATACAAACCTTTTCCTCCTTTTGCGGTTATTTTGGAAAGTAAAGCACATAGAGATATGAGGGGTGCATCAATCGAAAGTGGAGCGTGTTCCCTTTCAGATGACACCACGATTGCAAGATCTGGCCAATTTTTGATTTTTCAGAATCGCATGTACGAAGCCTTTTTTAAGCGGAGCTGACCTCGGGTAATGGAGAAAATGGCGGATTGACGCAAAAAAGTCAAGCAGTTGCACACAAACGTTCGCCTCCTTTTGCGGTTAATTCCGAATGTAAAGCACATAGAGATATGAAGGGTGCATTAATCGAAAGTGGAGCATGTTCCCTCTCAGATGACACCACGATTGCAAGATCTGGCCAATTTTTGATTTTTCAGAATCGCATGTACGAAGCCTTTTTTGAGCATAGCTAACCTCGGGTAATGGAGGAAATAGCAGATTTACGCAATAAGTCAAGCAGTTGTGCACAAACCTTTCCCTCCTTTTGCGGTTAATTCCGAATGTAAAGCACATAGAGATATGAGGGGTGCATCAATCGAAAGTGGAGCATGTTCCCTTTCAGATGACACCACGATTGCAAGATCTGGCCAATTTTCGATTTTGCAGAATCGCATATACGAAGCCTTCTTTGAGCGGAGCTGACCTCGGGTAATGGAGAAAATGGCAGATTGACGCAAAAAAGTCAAGCAGTTGCACACAAACGTTCGCCTCCTTTTGCGGTTATTTCCGAAAGTAAAGCACATAGAGATATGAGAGGTGCATCAATCGAAAGAGGAGCATGTTCCCTTCCAGATGACACCACGATTGCAAGATCTGGCCAATTTTTGATTTTTCAGAATCGCATGTACGAAGCCTTTTTTGAGCATAGCTAACCTCGGGTAATGGAGAAAATGGCAGATTGACGCAAAAAAGTCAAGCAGTTGCACACAAACGTTCGCCTGCTTTTGCGGTTATTTCCGAATGTAAAGCACATAGAGATATGAGAGGTGCATCAATCGAAAGAGGAGCATGTTCCCTTCCAGATGACACCACGATTGCAAAATCTGGCCAATTTTCGATTTTTCAGAATCGCATGTACGAAGCCTTTTTTGAGCATAGCTAACCTCGGGTAATGGAGAAAATAGCAGTTTTACGCAATAAGTCAAGCAGTTGCTCACAAACCTTTCCCTCCTTTTGCGGTTAATTCCGAATGTAAAGCACATAGAGATATGAGGGGTGCATCAATCGAAAGTGGAGCATGTTCCCTTTCAGATGACACCACGATTGCAAGATCTGGCCAATTTTCGATTTTTCAGAATCGCATGTACGAAGCCTTTTTTGAGCATAGCTAACCACGGGTAATGGAGAAAATGGCAGATTGACGCAAAAAAGTCAAGCAGTTGCACACAAACCTTTTCCTCCTTTTACGGTTATTTTGGAAAGTAAAGCACATAGAGATATGAGGGGTGCATCAATCGAAAGTGGAGCGTGTTCCCTTTCAGATGACACCACGATTGCAAGATCTGGCCAATTTTTGATTTTTCAGAATCGCATGTACGAAGCCTTTTTTAAGCGGAGCTGACCTCGGGTAATGGAGAAAATGGCAGATTGACGCAAAAAAGTCAAGTAGTTGCACACAAACATTCGCCTGCTTTTGCGGTTAATTCCGAATGTAAAGCACATAGAGATATGAGGGGTGCATTAATCGAAAGTTCAGCATGTTCCCTTTCAGATGACACGACGATTGCAAGATCTGGCCAATTTTCGATTTTGCAGAATCGCATGTACGAAGCCTTTCTTAAGCATAGCTGACCTCGGGTAATGGACAAAATGGCAGATTGACGCAAAAAAGTCAAGCAGTTGCACACAAACGTTCGCCTGCTTTTGCGGTTATTTCCGAAAGTAAAGCACATAGAGATATGAGGGGTGCATCAATCGAAAGAGCAGCGTGTTCCCTTTCAGATGACACCACGATTGCAAGATCTGGCCAATTTTTGATTTTTCAGAATCGCATGTACGAAGCCTTTTTTGAGCATAGCTAACCTCGGGTAATGGAGAAAATGGCAGATTTACACAATAAGTCAAGCAGTTGCACACAAACGTTCGCCTGCTTTTGCGGTTATTTCCGAATGTAAAGCACATAGAGATATGAGAGGTGCATCAATCGAAAGAGGAGCATGTTCCCTTCCAGATGACACCACGATTGCAAGATCTGGCCAATTTTCGATTTTGCAGAATCGCATGTACGAAGCCTTCTTTGAGCGGAGCTGACCTCGGGTAATGGAGAAAATGGCAGATTGACGCAAAAAAGTCAAGCAGTTGCACACAAACGTTCGCCTCCTTTGGCGGTTATTTCCGAAAGTAAAGCACATAGAGATATGAGAGGTGCATCAATCGAAAGAGGAGCATGTTCCCTTCCAGATGACACCACGATTGCAAGATCTGGCCAATTTTTGATTTTTCAGAATCGCATGTACAAAGCGGTTATTTCCGAAAGTAAAGCACATAGAGATATGAGAGGTGCATCAATCGAAAGAGGAGCATGTTCCCTTCCAGATGACACCACGATTGCAAGATCTGGCCAATTTTTGATTTTTCAGAATCGCATGTACGAAGCCTTTTTTAAGCGGAGCTGACCTCGGGTAATGGAGAAAATAGCAGATTTACGCAATAAGTCAAGCAGTTGCACACAAACGTTCGCCTGCTTTTGCGGTTAATTCCGAATGTAAAGCACATAGAGATATGAGAGGTGCATCAATCGAAAGAGGAGCATGTTCCCTTCCAGATGACACCACGATTGCAAGATCTGGCCAATTTTCGATTTTTCAGAATCGCATGTACGAAGCCTTTTTTGAGCATAGCTAACCTCGGGTAATGGAGAAAATAGCAGTTTTACGCAATAAGTCAAGCAGTTGCACACAAACCTTTCCCTCCTTTTGCGGTTAATTCCGAATGTAAAGCACATAGAGATATGAGGGGTGCATCAATCGAAAGTGGAGCATGTTCCCTTTCAGATGACACCACGATTGCAAGATCTGGCCAATTTTCGATTTTTCAGAATCGCATGTAGGAAGCCTTCTTTGAGCGGAGCTGACCTCGGGTAATGGAGAAAATTGGAGATTGACGCAAAAAAGTCAAGCAGTTGCACACAAACGTTCGCCTCCTTTTGCGGTTATTTCCGAAAGTAAAGCACATAGAGATATGAGAGGTGCATCAATCGAAAGAGGAGCATGTTCCCTTCCAGATGACACCACGATTGCATGATCTGGCCAATTTTTGATTTTTCAGAATCGAATGTACGAAGCGGTTATTTCCGAAAGTAAAGCACATAGAGATATGAGAGGTGCATCAATCGAAAGAGGAGCATGTTCCCTTCCAGATGACACCACGATTGCAAAATCTGGCCAATTTTCGATTTTTCAGAATCGCATGTACGAAGCCTTTTTTGAGCATAGCTAACCTCGGGTAATGGAGAAAATAGCAGTTTTACGCAATAAGTCAAGCAGTTGCTCACAAACCTTTCCCTCCTTTTGCGGTTAATTCCGAATGTAAAGCACATAGAGATATGAGGGGTGCATCAATCGAAAGTGGAGCATGTTCCCTTTCAGATGACACCACGATTGCAAGATCTGGCCAATTTTCGATTTTTCAGAATCGCATGTAGGAAGCCTTTTTTGAGCAAAGCTAACCACGGGTAATGGAGAAAATGGCAGATTGACGCAAAAAAGTCAAGCAGTTGCACACAAACCTTTTCCTCCTTTTACGGTTATTTTAGAAAGTAAAGCACATAGAGATATGAGGGGTGCATCAATCGAAAGTGGAGCGTGTTCCCTTTCAGATGACACCACGATTGCAAGATCTGGCCAATTTTTGATTTTTCAGAATCGCATGTACGAAGCCTTTTTTAAGCGGAGCTGACCTCGGGTAATGGAGAAAATGGCAGATTGACGAAAAAAAAGTCAAGCAGTTGCACACAAACGTTCGCCTCCTTTTGCGGTTAATTCCGAATGTAAAGCACATAGAGATATAAGAGGTGCATCAATCGAAAGTTCAGCATGTTCCCTTTCAGATGACACGACGATTGCAAGATCTGGCCAATTTTCGATTTTGCAGAATCGCATGTACGAAGCCTTTCTTAAGCATAGCTGACCTCGGGTAATGGAGAAAATGGCAGATTGACGCAAAAAAGTCAAGCAGTTGCACACAAACGTTCGCCTGCTTTTGCGGTTATTTCCGAAAGTAAAGCACATAGAGATATGAGGGGTGCATCAATCGAAAGAGCAGCGTGTTCCCTTTCAGATGACACCACGATTGCAAGATCTGGCCAATTTTTAATTTTTTAGAATCGCATGTACGAAGCCTTTTTTGAGCGGAGCTGACCTCGGGTAATGGAGAAAATGGCAGATTTACGCAACAAAGTCAAGCAGTTGCACACAAACGTTCGCCTGCTTTTGCGGTTATTTCCGAAAGTAAAGCACATAGAGATATGAGAGGTGCATCAATCGAAAGAGGAGCATGTTCCCTTCCAGATGACACCACGATTGCAAGATCTGGCCAATTTTTGATTTTTCAGAATCGCATGTACGAAGCCTTTTTTGAGCATAGCTAACCTCGGGTAATGGAGAAAATAGCAGATTTACGCAATAAGTCAAGCAGTTGCGCACAAACCTTTCCCTCCTTTTGCGGTTAATTCCGAATGTAAAGCACATAGAGATATGAGGGGTGCATCAATCGAAAGTGGAGCATGTTCCCTTTCAGATGACACCACGATTGCAAGATCTGGCCAATTTTTGATTTTGCAGAATCGCATGTACGAAGCCTTCTTTGAGCGGAGCTGACCTCGGGTAATGGAGAAAATGGCAGATTGACGCAAAAAAGTCAAGCAGTTGCACACAAACGTTCGCCTCCATTTCCGGTTATTTCCGAAAGTAAAAGCACATAGAGATATGAGAGGTGCATCAATCGAAAGAGGAGCATGTTCCCTTCCAGATGACACCACGATTGCAAGATCTGGCCAATTTTCGATTTTGCAGAATCACATGTACGAAGCCTTCTTTGAGCGGAGCTGACCTCGGGTAATGGAGAAAATGGCAGATTGACGCAAAAAAGTCAAGCAGTTGCACACAAACGTTCGCCTCCTTTGGCGGTTATTTCCGAAAGTAAAGCACATAGAGATATGAGAGGTGCATCAATCGAAAGAGGAGCATGTTCCCTTCCAGATGACACCACGATTGCAAGATCTGGCCAATTTTTGATTTTTCAGAATCGCATGTACAAAGCGGTTATTTCCGAAAGTAAAGCACATAGAGATATGAGAGGTGCATCAATCGAAAGAGGAGCATGTTCCCTTCCAGATGACACCACGATTGCAAGATCTGGCCAATTTTTGATTTTTCAGAATCGCATGTACGAAGCCTTTTTTAAGCGGAGCTGACCTCGGGTAATGGAGAAAATAGCAGATTTACGCAATAAGTCAAGCAGTTGCACACAAACGTTCGCCTGCTTTTGCGGTTAATTCCGAATGTAAAGCACATAGAGATATGAGAGGTGCATCAATCGAAAGAGGAGCATGTTCCCTTCCAGATGACACCACGATTGCAAGATCTGGCCAATTTTCGATTTTTCAGAATCGCATGTACGAAGCCTTTTTTGAGCATAGCTAACCTCGGGTAATGGAGAAAATAGCAGTTTTACGCAATAAGTCAAGCAGTTGCACACAAACCTTTCCCTCCTTTTGCGGTTAATTCCGAATGTAAAGCACATAGAGATATGAGGGGTGCATCAATCGAAAGTGGAGCATGTTCCCTTTCAGATGACACCACGATTGCAAGATCTGGCCAATTTTCGATTTTTCAGAATCGCATGTAGGAAGCCTTCTTTGAGCGGAGCTGACCTCGGGTAATGGAGAAAATTGGAGATTGACGCAAAAAAGTCAAGCAGTTGCACACAAACGTTCGCCTCCTTTTGCGGTTATTTCCGAAAGTAAAGCACATAGAGATATGAGAGGTGCATCAATCGAAAGAGGAGCATGTTCCCTTCCAGATGACACCACGATTGCATGATCTGGCCAATTTTTGATTTTTCAGAATCGCATGTACGAAGCGGTTATTTCCGAAAGTAAAGCACATAGAGATATGAGAGGTGCATCAATCGAAAGAGGAGCATGTTCCCTTCAAGATGACACCACGATTGCAAGATCTGGCCAATTTTTGATTTTGCAGAATCGCATATACGAAGCCTTCTTTGAGCGGAGCTGACCTCGGGTAATGGAGAAAATGGCAGATTGACGCAAAATTCAAGCAGTTGCACACAAACGTTCGCCTCCTTTTGCGGTTAATTCCGAAAGTAAAGCACATAGAGATATGAGAGGTGCATCAATCGAAAGTGGAGCATGTTCCCTTTCAGATGACACCACGATTGCAAGATCTGGCCAATTTTCGATTTTGCAGAATCGCATATACGAAGCCTTCTTTGAGCGGAGCTGACCTCGGGTAATGGAGAAAATGGCAGATTGACGCAAAAAAGTCAAGCAGTTGCACACAAACGTTCGCCTCCTTTTGCGGTTATTTCCGAAAGTAAAGCACATAGAGATATGAGGGGTGCATCAATCGAAAGAGGAGCATGTTCCCTTCCAGATGACACCACGATTGCAAGATCTGGCCAATTTTCGATTTTGCAGAATCGCATATACGAAGCCTTCTTTGAGCGGAGCTGACCTCGGGTAATGGAGAAAATGGCAGATTGACGCAAAATTCAAGCAGTTGCACACAAACGTTCGCCTCCTTTTGCGGTTATTTCCGAAAGTAAAGCACATAGAGATATGAGAGGTGCATCAATCGAAAGAGGAGCATGTTCCCTTCCAGATGACACCACGATTGCAAGATCTGGCCAATTTTCGATTTTGCAGAATCGCATGTACGAAGCCTTCTTTGAGCGGAGCTGACCTCGGGTAATGGAGAAAATGGCAGATTGACGCAAAAAAGTCAAGCAGTTGCACACAAACGTTCGCCTCCTTTTCCGGTTATTTCCGAATGTAAAGCACATAGAGATATGAGAGGTGCATCAATCGAAAAAGGAGCATGTTCCCTTCCAGATGACACCACGATTGCAAGATCTGGCCAATTTTCGATTTTTCAGAATCGCATGTACGAAGCCTTTTTTGAGCATAGCTAACCTCGGGTAATGGACAAAATAGCAGATTTACGCAATAAGTCAAGCAGTTGCGCACAAACCTTTCCCTCCTTTTGCGGTTAATTCCGAAAGTAAAGCACATAGAGATATGAGGGGTGCATCAATCGAAAGTGGAGCATGTTCCCTTTCAGATGACACCACGATTGGAAGATGTGGCCAATTTTCGATTTTGCAGAATCGCATGTACGAAGCCTTCTTTGAGCGGAGCTGACCTCGGGTAATGGAGAAAATGGCAGATTGACTCAAAAAAGTCAAGCAGTTGCCCAGAAACGTTCGCCTGCTTTTGCGGTTAATTCCGAAAGTAAAGCACATAGAGATATGAGAGGTGCATCAATCGAAAGAGGAGCATGTTCCCTTCCAGATGACACCACGATTGCAAGATCTGGCCAATTATTGATTTTTCAGAATCGCATGTACGAAGCCTTTTTTGAGCATAGCTAACCTCGGGTAATGGAGAAAATAGCAGATTTACGCAATAAGTCAAGCAGTTGCACACAAACCTTTCCCTCCTTTTGCGGTTAATTCCAAATGTAAAGCACATAGAGATATGAGGGGTGCATCAATCGAAAGAGCAGCGTGTTCCCTTTCAGATGACACCACGATTGCAAGATCTGGCCAATTTTTAATTTTTTAGAATCGCATGTACGAAGCCTTTTTTGAGCGGAGCTGACCTCGGGTAATGGAGAAAATGGCAGATTTACGCAACAAAGTCAAGCAGTTGCACACAAACGTTCGCCTGCTTTTGCAGTTATTTCCGAAAGTAAAGCACATAGAGATATGAGAGGTGCATCAATCGAAAGAGGAGCATGTTCCCTTCCAGATGACACCACGATTGCAAGATCTGGCCAATTTTTGATTTTTCAGAATTGCATGTACGAAGCCTTTTTTGAGCATAGCTAACCTCGGGTAATGGAGAAAATGGAAGATTTACGCAATAAGTCAAGCAGTTGCATACAAACCTTTTCCTCCTTTTGCGGTTATTTTGGAAAGTAAAGCACATAGAGATATGAGGGGTGCATCAATCGAAAGTGGAGCATGTTCCCTTTCAGATGACACCACGATTGCAAAATCTGGCCAATTTTAGATTTTTCAGAATCGCATGTACGAAGCCTTTTTTAAGCGGAGCTGACCTCGGGTAATGGAGAAAATGGCGGATTGACGCAAAAAAGTCAAGCAGTTGCACACAAACGTTCGCCTCCTTTTGCGGTTAATTCCGAATGTAAAGCACATAGAGATTGAAGGGTGCATTAATCGAAAGTGGAGCATGTTCCCTCTCAGATGAAACCACGATTGCAAGATCTGGCCAATTTTTGATTTTTCAGAATCGCATGTACGAAGCCTTTTTTGAGCATAGCTAACCTCGGGTAATGGAGAAAATAGCAGATTTACGCAATAAGTCAAGCAGTTGCGCACAAACCTTTCCCTCCTTTTGCGGTTAATTCCGAATGTAAAGCACATAGAGATATGAGGGGTGCATCAATCGAAAGTGGAGCATGTTCCCTTTCAGATGACACCACGATTGCAAGATCTGGCCAATTTTCGATTTTGCAGAATCGCATGTACGAAGCCTTCTTTGAGCGGAGCTGACCTCGGGTAATGGAGAAAATGGCAGATTGACGCAAAAAAGTCAAGCAGTTGCACACAAACGTTCCCCTCCATTTCCGGTTATTTCCGAAAGTAAAAGCACATAGAGATATGAGGGGTGCATCAATCGAAAGAGGAGCATGTTCCCTTCCAGATGACACCACGATTGCAAGATCTGGCCAATTTTTGATTTTTCAGAATCGCATGTACGAAGCCTTTTTTGAGCATAGCTAACCTCGGGTAATGGAGAAAATGGCAGATTTACACAATAAGTCAAGCAGTTGCACACAAACGTTCGCCTGCTTTTGCGGTTATTTCCGAATGTAAAGCACATAGAGATATGAGAGGTGCATCAATCGAAAGTGGAGCATGTTCCCTTCCAGATGACACCACGATTGCAAGATCTGGCCAATTTTCGATTTTTCAGAATCGCATGTACGAAGCCTTTTTTGAGCATAGCTAACCTCGGGTAATGGAGAAAATAGCAGTTTTACGCAATAAGTCAAGCAGTTGCTAACAAACCATTCCCTCCTTTTGCGGTTAATTCCGAATGTAAAGCACATAGAGATATGAGGGGTGCATCAATCGAAAGTGGAGCATGTTCCCTTTCAGATGACACCACGATTGCAAGATCTGGCCAATTTTCGATTTTTCAGAATCGCATGTAGGAAGCCTTCTTTGAGCGGAGCTGACCTCGGGTAATGGAGAAAATTGGAGATTGACGCAAAAAAGTCAAGCAGTGGCACACAAACGTTCGCCTCCTTTTGCGGTTATTTCCGAAAGTAAAGCACATAGAGATATGAGAGGTGCATCAATCGAAAGAGGAGCATGTTCCCTTCCAGATGACACCACGATTGCAAGATCTGGCCAATTTTTGATTTTTCAGAATCGCATGTACGAAGCCTTTTTTGAGCATAGCTAACCTCGGGTAATGGAGAAAATGGCAGATTTACACAATAAGTCAAGCAGTTGCACACAAACGTTCACCTGCTTTTGCGGTTATTTCCGAATGTAAAGCACATAGAGATATGAGGGGTGCATCAATCGAAAGAGGAGCATGTTCCCTTCCAGATGACACCACGATTGCAAGATCTGGCCAATTTTCGATTTTTCAGAATCGCATGTACGAAGCCTTTTTTGAGCATAGCTAACCTCGGGTAATGGAGAAAATAGCAGTTTTACGCAATAAGTCAAGCAGTTGCTCACAAACCTTTCCCTCCTTTTGCGGTTAATTCCGAATGTAAAGCACATAGAGATATGAGGGGTGCATCAATCGAAAGTGGAGCGTGTTCCCTTTCAGATGACACCACGATTGCAAGATCTGGCCAATTTTTGATTTTTCAGAATCGCATGTACGAAGCCTTTTTTAAGCGGAGCTGACCTCGGGTAATGGAGAAAATGGCGGATTGACGCAAAAAAGTCAAGCAGTTGCACACAAACGTTCGCCTCCTTTTGCGGATAATTCCGAATGTAAAGCACATAGAGATATGAAGGGTGCATTAATCGAAAGTGGAGCATGTTCCCTCTCAGATGACACCACGATTGCAAGATCTGGCCAATTTTTGATTTTTCAGAATCGCATGTACGAAGCCTTTTTTGAGCACAGCTAACCTCGGGTAATGGAGGAAATAGCAGATTTACGCAATAAGTCAAGCAGTTGCGCACAAACCTTTCCCTCCTTTTGCGGTTAATTCCGAATGTAAAGCACATAGAGATATGAGGGGTGCATCAATCGAAAGTGGAGCATGTTCCCTTTCAGATGACACCACGATTGCAAGATCTGGCCAATTTTCGATTTTGCAGAATCGCATGTACGAAGCCTTCTTTGAGCGGAGCTGACCTCGGGTAATGGAGAAAATGGCAGATTGACGCAAAAAAGTCAAGCAGTTGCACACAAACGTTCCCCTCCATTTCCGGTTATTTCCGAAAGTAAAAGCACATAGAGATATGAGAGGTGCATCAATCGAAAAAGGAGCATGTTCCCTTCCAGATGACACCACGATTGCAAGATCTGGCCAATTTTTGATTTTTCAGAATCGCATGTACGAAGCCTTTTTTGAGCATAGCTAACCTCGGGTAATGGAGAAAATGGCAGATTTACACAATAAGTCAAGCAGTTGCACACAAACGTTCGCCTGCTTTTGCGGTTATTTCCGAATGTAAAGCACATAGAGATATGAGAGGTGCATCAATCGAAAGAGGAGCATGTTCCCTTCCAGATGACACCACGATTGCAAGATCTGGCCAATTTTCGATTTTTCAGAATCGCATGTACGAAGCCTTTTTTGAGCATAGCTAACCTCGGGTAATGGAGAAAATAGCAGTTTTACGCAATAAGTCAAGCAGTTGCTCACAAACCTTTCCCTCCTTTTGCGGTTAATTCCGAATGTAAAGCACATAGAGATATGAGGGGTGCATCAATCGAAAGTGGAGCATGTTCCCTTTCAGATGACACCACGATTGCAAGATCTGGCCAATTTTCGATTTTTCAGAATCGCATGTAGGAAGCCTTCTTTGAGCGGAGCTGACCTCGGGTAATGGAGAAAATTGGAGATTGACGCAAAAAAGTCAAGCAGTTGCACACAAACGTTCGCCTCCTTTTGCGGTTATTTCCGAAAGTAAAGCACATAGAGATATGAGAGGTGCATCAATCGAAAGAGGAGCATGTTCCCTTCCAGATGACACCACGATTGCAAGATCTGGCCAATTTTTGATTTTTCAGAATCGCATGCACGAAGCGGTTATTTCCGAAAGTAAAGCACATAGAGATATGAGAGGTGCATCAATCGAAAGAGGAGCATGTTCCCTTCCAGATGACACCACGATTGCAAGATCTGGCCAATTTTTGATTTTTCAGAATCGCATGTACGAAGCCTTTTTTGAGCATAGCTAACCTCGGGTAATGGAGAAAATAGCAGATTTACGCAATAAGTCAAGCAGTTGCGCACAAACCTTTCCCTCCTTTTGCGGTTAATTCCGAATGTAAAGCACATAGAGATATGAGGGGTGCATCAATCGAAAGTGGAGCATGTTCCCTTTCAGATGACACCACGATTGCAAGATCTGGCCAATTTTCGATTTTGCAGAATCGCATGTACGAAGCCTTCTTTGAGCGGAGCTGACCTCGGGTAATGGAGAAAATGGCAGATTGACGCAAAAAAGTCAAGCAGTTGCACACAAACGTTCCCCTCCATTTCCGGTTATTTCCGAAAGTAAAAGCACATAGAGATATGAGGGGTGCATCAATCGAAAGAGGAGCATGTTCCCTTCCAGATGACACCACGATTGCAAGATCTGGCCAATTTTTGATTTTTCAGAATCGCATGTACGAAGCCTTTTTTGAGCATAGCTAACCTCGGGTAATGGAGAAAATGGCAGATTTACACAATAAGTCAAGCAGTTGCACACAAACGTTCGCCTGCTTTTGCGGTTATTTCCGAATGTAAAGCACATAGAGATATGAGAGGTGCATCAATCGAAAGAGGAGCATGTTCCCTTCCAGATGACACCACGATTGCAAGATCTGGCCAATTTTCGATTTTTCAGAATCGCATGTACGAAGCCTTTTTTGAGCATAGCTAACCTCGGGTAATGGAGAAAATAGCAGTTTTACGCAATAAGTCAAGCAGTTGCTAACAAACCATTCCCTCCTTTTGCGGTTAATTCCGAATGTAAAGCACATAGAGATATGAGGGGTGCATCAATCGAAAGTGGAGCATGTTCCCTTTCAGATGACACCACGATTGCAAGATCTGGCCAATTTTCGATTTTTCAGAATCGCATGTAGGAAGCCTTCTTTGAGCGGAGCTGACCTCGGGTAATGGAGAAAATTGGAGATTGACGCAAAAAAGTCAAGCAGTGGCACACAAACGTTCGCCTCCTTTTGCGGTTATTTCCGAAAGTAAAGCACATAGAGATATGAGAGGTGCATCAATCGAAAGAGGAGCATGTTCCCTTCCAGATGACACCACGATTGCAAGATCTGGCCAATTTTTGATTTTTCAGAATCGCATGTACGAAGCCTTTTTTGAGCATAGCTAACCTCGGGTAATGGAGAAAATGGCAGATTTACACAATAAGTCAAGCAGTTGCACACAAACGTTCACCTGCTTTTGCGGTTATTTCCGAATGTAAAGCACATAGAGATATGAGGGGTGCATCAATCGAAAGAGGAGCATGTTCCCTTCCAGATGACACCACGATTGCAAGATCTGGCCAATTTTCGATTTTTCAGA
The DNA here is from genome assembly GCF_054643075.1 of Acanthaster planci. Taxonomy (NCBI): domain Eukaryota; kingdom Metazoa; phylum Echinodermata; class Asteroidea; order Valvatida; family Acanthasteridae; genus Acanthaster; species Acanthaster planci. The sequence continues at coordinate 8,224,646 of NC_141794.1, forward strand.
ATCGCATGTACGAAGCCTTTTTTGAGCATAGCTAACCTCGGGTAATGGAGAAAATAGCAGTTTTACGCAATAAGTCAAGCAGTTGCTCACAAACCTTTCCCTCCTTTTGCGGTTAATTCCGAATGTAAAGCACATAGAGATATGAGGGGTGCATCAATCGAAAGTGGAGCGTGTTCCCTTTCAGATGACACCACGATTGCAAGATCTGGCCAATTTTTGATTTTTCAGAATCGCATGTACGAAGCCTTTTTTAAGCGGAGCTGACCTCGGGTAATGGAGAAAATGGCGGATTGACGCAAAAAAGTCAAGCAGTTGCACACAAACGTTCGCCTCCTTTTGCGGATAATTCCGAATGTAAAGCACATAGAGATATGAAGGGTGCATTAATCGAAAGTGGAGCATGTTCCCTCTCAGATGACACCACGATTGCAAGATCTGGCCAATTTTTGATTTTTCAGAATCGCATGTACGAAGCCTTTTTTGAGCACAGCTAACCTCGGGTAATGGAGGAAATAGCAGATTTACGCAATAAGTCAAGCAGTTGCGCACAAACCTTTCCCTCCTTTTGCGGTTAATTCCGAATGTAAAGCACATAGAGATATGAGGGGTGCATCAATCGAAAGTGGAGCATGTTCCCTTTCAGATGACACCACGATTGCAAGATCTGGCCAATTTTCGATTTTGCAGAATCGCATGTACGAAGCCTTCTTTGAGCGGAGCTGACCTCGGGTAATGGAGAAAATGGCAGATTGACGCAAAAAAGTCAAGCAGTTGCACACAAACGTTCGCCTCCATTTCCGGTTATTTCCGAAAGTAAAAGCACATAGAGATATGAGAGGTGCATCAATCGAAAGAGGAGCATGTTCCCTTCCAGATGACACCACGATTGCAAGATCTGGCCAATTTTTGATTTTTCAGAATCGCATGTACGAAGCCTTTTTTGAGCATAGCTAACCTCGGGTAATGGAGAAAATGGCAGATTTACGCAATAAGTCAAGCAGTTGCACACAAACGTTTGCCTGCTTTTGCGGTTATTTCCGAATGTAAAGCACATAGAGATATGAGAGGTGCATCAATCGAAAGAGGAGCATGTTCCCTTCCAGATGACACCACGATTGCAAGATCTGGCCAATTTTCGATTTTTCAGAATCGCATGTACGAAGCCTTTTTTGAGCATAGCTAACCTCGGGTAATGGAGAAAATAGCAGTTTTACGCAATAAGTCAAGCAGTTGCTCACAAACCTTTCCCTCCTTTTGCGGTTAATTCCGAATGTAAAGCACATAGAGATATGAGGGGTGCATCAATCGAAAGTGGAGCATGTTCCCTTTCAGATGACACCACGATTGCAAGATCTGGCCAATTTTCGATTTTTCAGAATCGCATGTAGGAAGCCTTCTTTGAGCGGAGCTGACCTCGGGTAATGGAGAAAATTGGAGATTGACGCAAAAAAGTCAAGCAGTTGCACACAAACGTTCGCCTCCTTTGGCGGTTATTTCCGAAAGTAAAGCACATAGAGATATGAGAGGTGCATCAATCGAAAGAGGAGCATGTTCCCTTCCAGATGACACCACGATTGCAAGATCTGGCCAATTTTTGATTTTTCAGAATCGCATGTACGAAGCGGTTATTTCCGAAAGTAAAGCACATAGAGATATGAGAGGTGCATCAATCGAAAGAGGAGCATGTTCCCTTCCAGATGACACCACGATTGCAAGATCTGGCCAATTTTTGATTTTTCAGAATCGCATGTACGAAGCCTTTTTTAAGCGGAGCTGACCTCGGGTAATGGAGAAAATAGCAGATTTACGCAATAAGTCAAGCAGTTGCGTACAAACCTTTCCCTCCTTTTGCGGTTAATTCCGAATGTAAAGCACATAGAGATATGAGGGGTGCATCAATCGAAAGTGGAGCGTGTTCCCTTTCAGATGACACCACGATTGCAAGATCTGGCCAATTTTCGATTTTGCAGAATCGCATGTACGAAGCCTTCTTTGAGCGGAGCTAACCTCGGGTAATGGAGAAAATGGCAGATTGACGCAAAAAAGTCAAGCAGTTGCACACAAACGTTCGCCTGCTTTTGCGGTTAATTCCAAATGTAAAGCACATAGAGATATGAGAGGTGCATCAATCGAAAGAGGAGCATGTTCCCTTCCAGAAGACACCACGATTGCAAAATCTGGCCAATTTTCGATTTTTCAGAATCGCATGTACGAAGCCTTTTTTGAGCATAGCTAACCTCGGGTAATGGAGAAAATAGCAGATTTACGCAATAAGTCAAGCAGTTGCACACAAACCTTTCCCTCCTTTTGCGGTTAATTCCGAATGTAAAGCACATAGAGATATGAGGGGTGCATCAATCGAAAGTGGAGCATGTTCCCTTTCAGATGACACCACGATTGCAAGATCTGGCCAATTTTCGATTTTGCAGAATCGCATATACGAAGCCTTCTTTGAGCGGAGCTGACCTCGGGTAATGGAGAAAATGGCAGATTGACGCAAAAAAGTCAAGCAGTTGCACACAAACGTTCGCCTCCTTTGCGGTTATTTCCGAAAGTAAAGCACATAAAGATATGAGAGGTGCATCAATCGAAAGAGGAGCATGTTCCCTTCCAGATGACACCACGATTGCAAGATCTGGCCAATTTTCGATTTTGCAGAATCGCATGTACGAAGCCTTCTTTGAGCGGAGCTGACCTCGGGTAATGGAGAAAATGGCAGATTGACGCAAAAAAGTCAAGCAGTTGCACACAAACGTTCGCCTGCTTTTGCGGTTAATTCCGAATGTAAAGCACATAGAGATATGAGAGGTGCATCAATCGAAAGAGGAGCATGTTCCCTTCCAGATGACACCACGATTGCAAGATCTGGCCAATTTTTGATTTTTCAGAATCGCATGTACGAAGCCTTTTTTGAGCATAGCTAACCTCGGGTAATGGAGAAAATAGCAGATTTACGCAATAAGTCAAGCAGTTGCGCAAAAACCTTTCCCTCCTTTTGCGGTTAATTCCGAATGTAAAGCACATAGAGATATGAGGGGTGCATCAATCGAAAGTGGAGCATGTTCCCTTTCAGATGACACCACGATTGCAAGATCTGGCCAATTTTCGATTTTGCAGAATCGCATGTACGAAGCCTTCTTTGAGCGGAGCTGACCTCGGGTAATGGAGAAAATGGCAGATTGACGCAAAAAAGTCAAGCAGTTGCACACAAACGTTCGCCTCCTTTTGCGGTTATTTCCGAAAGTAAAGCACATAGAGATATGAGAGGTGCATCAATCGAAAGAGGAGCATGTTCCTTTCCAGATGACACCACGATTGCAAGATCTGGCCAATTTTCGATTTTGCAGAATTGCATGTACGAAGCCTTCTTTGAGCGGAGCTGACCTCGGGTAATGGAGAAAATGGCAGATTGACGCAAAAAAGTCAAGCAGTTGCACACAAACGTTCGCCTCCTTTTGCGGTTAATTCCGAATGTAAAGCACATAGAGATATGAGAGGTGCATCAATCGAAAGAGGAGCATGTTCCCTTCCAGATGACACCACGATTGCAAGATCTGGCCAATTTTCGATTTTTCAGAATCGCATGTACGAAGCCTTTTTTGAGCATAGCTAACCTCGGGTAATGGAGAAAATAGCAGATTTACGCAATAAGTCAAGCAGTTGCGCACAAACCTTTCCCTCCTTTTGCGGTTAATTCCGAAAGTAAAGCACATAGAGATATGAGGGGTGCATCAATCGAAAGTGGAGCATGTTCCCTTTCAGATGACACCACGATTGGAAGATGTGGCCAATTTTCGATTTTGCAGAATCGCATGTACGAAGCCTTCTTTGAGCGGAGCTGACCTCGGGTAATGGAGAAAATGGCAGATTGACGCAAAAAAGTCAAGCAGTTGCACACAAACGTTCGCCTCCTTTTGCGGTTAATTCCAAATGTAAAGCACAGAGAGATATGAGAGGTGCATCAATCGAAAGAGGAGCATGTTCCCTTCCAGATGACACCACGATTGCAAGATCTGGCCAATTATTGATTTTTCAGAATCGCATGTACGAAGCCTTTTTTGAGCATAGCTAACCTCGGGTAATGGAGAAAATAGCAGATTTACGCAATAAGTCAAGCAGTTGCGCACAAACCTTTCCCTCCTTTTGCGGTTAATTCCAAATGTAAAGCACATAGAGATATGAGGGGTGCATCAATCGAAAGTGGAGCATGTTCCCTTTCAGATGACACCACGATTTGAACAACTGGAAAAATTTTTGATTTTTGAGATTGGCATATACGGAGCCTTCTTTGAGCGGTGCTGAACTCGGGTAATGGAGAAAATGGCAGATTTACGCAATAAGTCAAGCAGTTTGCACACAAACGTTCGCCTCCTTTTGAGGTTATTTCCGAAAGTAAAGCACATAGAGATATGAGGGGTGCATCAATCAAAAGTGGAGCATGTTCCCTTTCAGATGACACCATGATTCCAAGATCTGGCCAATTGTCGATTTTGCAGAATCGCATGTACGAAGCCTTCTTTGAGCGGAGCTGACCTCGGGTAATGGAGAAAATGGCAGGTTGACGCAAAAAAGTCAAGCAGTTGCACACAAACGTTCGCCTGCTTTTGCGGTTAATTCCGAAAGTAAAGCACATACAGATAGGACAGGTGCATCAATCGAAAGAGAAGCGTGTTCCCTTTCAGATGACACCATGATTGCAAGATCTGGCCAATTTTTGATTTTTCAGAATCGCATGTACGAAGCCTTTTTTAAGGGAGGCTGACCTCGGGTAATGGAGAAAATGGCAGATTTACGCAAAAAAGTCAAGCAGTTGCACACAAACGTTCGCCTCCTTTTGCGGTTATTTCCGAAAGTAAAGCACATAGAGATATGAGAGGTGCATCAATCGAAAGTGGAGGGTGTTCCCTTTCAGATGACACCACGATTGCAAGATCTGGCCAATTTTTGATTTTTCAGAATCGCATGTACGAAGCCTTTTTTAAGCGTAGCTGACCTCGGGTAATGGAGAAAATAACAGATTTACGCAATAAGTCAAGCGGTTGCGCACAAACCTTTCCCTCCTTTTGCGGTTAATTCCGAATGTAAAGCACATAGAGATATGAGGGGTGCATCAATCGAAAGTGGAGCATGTTCCCTTTCAGATGACACCACGATTGCAAGATCTGGCCAATTTTCGATTTTGCAGAATCGCATGTACGAAGCCTTCTTTGAGCGGAGCTAACCTCGGGTAATGGAGAAAATGGCAGATTGACGCAAAAAAGTCAAGCAGTTGCACACAAACGTTCGCCTGCTTTTGCGGTTAATTCCAAATGTAAAGCACATAAAGATATGACAGGTGCATCAATCGAAAGAGGAGCATGTTCCCTTTCAGATGACACCACGATTGCAAGATCTGGCCAATTTTCGATTTTGCAGAATCGCATGTACGAAGCCTTTTTTGAGCATAGCTAACCTCGGGTAATGGAGAAAATGGCAGATTTACGCAATAAGTCAAGCAGTTGCACACAAACCTTTTCCTCCTTTTGCGGTTATTTTGGAAAGTAAAGCACATAGAGATATGAGGGGTGCATCAATCGAAAGTGGAGCGTGTTCCCTTTCAGATGACACCACGATTGCAAGATCTGGCCAATTTTTGATTTTTCAGAATCGCATGTACGAAGCCTTTTTTGAGCATAGCTAACCTCGGGTAATGGAGAAAATGGCAGATTTACGCAATAAGTCAAGCAGTTGCACACAAACGTTCGCCTGCTTTTGCGGTTATTTCCGAATGTAAAGCACATAGAGATATGAGAGGTGCATCAATCGAAAGAGGAGCATGTTCCCTTCCAGATGACACCACGATTGCAAGATCTGGCCAATTTTAAATTTTTCAGAATCGCATGTACGAAGCCTTTTTTGAGCATAGCTAACCTCGGGTAATGGAGAAAATGGCAGATTTACGCAATAAGTCAAACAGTTGCACACAAACCTTTTCCTCCTTTTGCGGTTATTTTGGAAAGTAAAGCACATAGAGATATGAGGGGTGCATCAATCGAAAGTGGAGCGTGTTCCCTTTCAGATGACACCACGATTGCAAGATCTGGCCAATTTTTGATTTTTCAGAATCGCATGTACGAAGCCTTTTTTAAGCGGAGCTGACCTCGGGTAATGGAGAAAATGGCAGATTGACGCAAAAAAGTCAAGTAGTTGCATACAAACATTCGCCTGCTTTTGCGGTTAATTCCGAATGTAAAGCACATAGAGATATGAGGGGTGCATTAATCGAAAGTTCAGCATGTTCCCTTTCAGATGACACGACGATTGCAAGGTCTGGCCAATTTTTGATTTTTCAGAATCGCATGTACGAAGCCTTTTTTGAGCATAGCTAACCACGGGTAATGGAGAAAATGGCAGATTGACGCAAAAAAGTCAAGCAGTTGCACACAAACCTTTTCCTCCTTTTACGGTTATTTTGGAAAGAAAAGCACATAGAGATATGAGGGGTGCATCAATCGAAAGTGGAGCGTGTTCCCTTTCAGATGACACCACGATTGCAAGATCTGGCCAATTTTTGATTTTTCAGAATCGCATGTACGAAGCCTTTTTTAAGCATAGCTAACCTCGGGTAATGGAGAAAATAGCAGATTTACGCAATAAGTCAAGCAGTTGCGCAAAAACCTTTCCCTCCTTTTGCGGTTAATTCCGAATGTAAAGCACATAGAGATATGAGGGGTGCATCAATCGAAAGTGGAGCATGTTCCCTTTCAGATGACACCACGATTGCAAGATCTGGCCAATTTTCGATTTTGCAGAATCGCATGTACGAAGCCTTCTTTGAGCGGAGCTGACCTCGGGTAATGGAGAAAATGGCAGATTGACGCAAAAAAGTCAAGCAGTTGCACACAAACGTTCGCCTCCTTTTGCGGTTATTTCCGAAAGTAAAGCACATAGAGATATGAGAGGTGCATCAATCGAAAGAGGAGCATGTTCCTTTCCAGATGACACCACGATTGCAAGATCTGGCCAATTTTCGATTTTGCAGAATCGCATGTACGAAGCCTTCTTTGAGCGGAGCTGACCTCGGGTAATGGAGAAAATGGCAGATTGACGCAAAAAAGTCAAGCAGTTGCACACAAACGTTCGCCTCCTTTTGCGGTTAATTCCGAATGTAAAGCACATAGAGATATGAGAGGTGCATCAATCGAAAAAGGTGCATGTTCCCTTCCAGATGACACCACGATTGCAAGATCTGGCCAATTTTCGATTTTTCAGAATCGCATGTACGAAGCCTTTTTTGAGCATAGCTAACCTCGGGTAATGGAGAAAATAGCAGATTTACGCAATAAGTCAAGCAGTTGCGCACAAACCGTTTCCTCCTTTTGCGGTTAATTTCGAAAGTAAAAGCACATAGAGATATGAGGGGTGCATCAATCGAAAGTGGAGCATGTTCCCTTTCAGATGACACCACGATTGGAAGATGTGGCCAATTTTCGATTTTGCAGAATCGCATGTACGAAGCCTTCTTTGAGCGGAGCTGACCTCGGGTAATGGAGAAAATGGCAGATTGACGCAAAAAAGTCAAGCAGTTGCACACAAACGTTCGCCTCTTTTGCGGTTAATTCCAAATGTAAAGCACAGAGAGATATGAGAGGTGCATCAATCCAAAGAGGAGCATGTTCCCTTCCAGATGACACCACGATTGCAAGATCTGGCCAATTATTGATTTTTCAGAATCGCATGTACGAAGCCTTTTTTGAGCATAGCTAACCTCGGGTAATGGAGAAAATAGCAGATTTACGCAATAAGTCAAGCAGTTGCGCACAAACCTTTCCCTCCTTTTGCGGTTAATTCCAAATGTAAAGCACATAGAGATATGAGGGGTGCATCAATCGAAAGTGGAGCATGTTCCCTTTCAGATGACACCACGATTTGAACAACTGGAAAAATTTTTGATTTTTGAGATTGGCATATACGGAGCCTTCTTTGAGCGGTGCTGAACTCGGGTAATGGAGAAAATGGCAGATTTACGCAATAAGTCAAGCAGTTTGCACACAAACGTTCGCCTCCTTTTGAGGTTATTTCCGAAAGTAAAGCACATAGAGATATGAGGGGTGCATCAATCAAAAGTGGAGCATGTTCCCTTTCAGATGACACCATGATTCCAAGATCTGGCCAATTGTCGATTTGCAGAATCGCATGTGCGAAGCCTTCTTTGAGCGGAGCTGACCTCGGGTAATGGAGAAAATGGCAGATTGACGCAAAAAAGTCAAGCAGTTGCACACAAACGTTCGCCTGCTTTTGCGGTTAATTCCGAAAGTAAAGCACATACAGATAGGACAGGTGCATCAATCGAAAGAGCAGCGTGTTCCCTTTCAGATGACACCATGATTGCAAGATCTGGCCAATTTTTGATTTTTCAGAATCCCATGTACGAAGCCTTTTTTAAGCGGAGCTGACCTCGGGTAATGGAGAAAATGGCAGATTTACGCAAAAAAGTCAAGCAGTTGCACACAAACGTTCGCCTCCTTTTGCGGTTATTTCCGAAAGTAAAGCACATAGAGATATGAGGGGTGCATCAATCGAAAGTGGAGCGTGTTCCCTTTCAGATGACACCACGATTGCAAGATCTGGCCAATTTTTGATTTTTCAGAATCGCATGTACGAAGCCTTTTTTAAGCGGAGCTGACCTCGGGTAATGGAGAAAATAACAGATTTACGCAATAAGTCAAGCGGTTGCGCACAAACCTTTCCCTCCTTTTGCGGTTAATTCCGAATGTAAAGCACATAGAGATATGAGGGGTGCATCAATCGAAAGTGGAGCATGTTCCCTTTCAGATGACACCACGATTGCAAGATCTGGCCAATTTTCGATTTTGCAGAATCGCATGTACGAAGCCTTCTTTGAGCGGAGCTAACCTCGGGTAATGGAGAAAATGGCAGATTGACGCAAAAAAGTCAAGCAGTTGCACACAAACGTTGCGCCTGCTTTTGCGGTTAATTCCAAATGTAAAGCACATAAAGATATGACAGGTGCATCAATCGAAAGAGGAGCATGTTCCCTTTCAGATGACACCACGATTGCAAGATCTGGCCAATTTTCGATTTTGCAGAATCGCATGTACGAAGCCTTTTTTGAGCATAGCTAACCTCGGGTAATGGAGAAAATGGCAGATTTACGCAATAAGTCAAGCAGTTGCACACAAACCTTTTCCTCCTTTTGCGGTTATTTTGGAAAGTAAAGCACATAGAGATATGAGGGGTGCATCAATCGAAAGTGGAGCGTGTTCCCTTTCAGATGACACCACGATTGCAAGATCTGGCCAATTTTTGATTTTTCAGAATCGCATGTACGAAGCCTTTTTTGAGCATAGCTAACCTCGGGTAATGGAGAAAATGGCAGATTTACGCAATAAGTCAAGCAGTTGCACACAAACGTTCGCCTGCTTTTGCGGTTAATTCCGAATGTAAAGCACATAGAGATATGAGAGGTGCATCAATCGAAAGTGGAGCATGTTCCCTTTCAGATGACACCACGATTGCAAGATCTGGCCAATTTTAGATTTTTCAGAATCGCATGTACGAAGCCTTTTTTGAGCATAGCTAACCTCGGGTAATGGAGAAAATGGCAGATTTACGCAATAAGTCAAGCAGTTGCACACAAACCTTTTCCTCCTTTTGCGGTTATTTTGGAAAGTAAAGCACATAGAGATATGAGGGGTGCATCAATCGAAAGTGGAGCGTGTTCCCTTTCAGATGACACCACGATTGCAAGATCTGGCCAATTTTTGATTTTTCAGAATCGCATGTACGAAGCCTTTTTTAAGCGGAGCTGACCTCGGGTAATGGAGAAAATGGCAGATTGACGCAAAAAAGTCAAGTAGTTGCATACAAACATTCGCCTGCTTTTGCGGTTAATTCCGAATGTAAAGCACATAGAGATATGAGGGGTGCATTAATCGAAAGTTAAGCATGTTCCCTTTCAGATGACACGACGATTGCAAGATCTGGCCAATTTTTGATTTTTCAGAATCGCATGTACCAAGCCTTTTTTTGAGCATAGCTAACCACGGGTAATGGAGAAAATGGCAGATTGACGCAAAAAGTCAAGCTATGCACCACAAACCTTTTCCTCCTTTTACGGTTATTTTGGAAAGTAAAGCACATAGAGATATGAGGGGTGCATCAATCGAAAGTGGAGCGTGTTCCCTTTCAGATGACACCAAGATTGCAAGATCTGGCCAATTTTTGATTTTTCAGAATCGCATGTACGAAGCCTTTTTTAAGCGGAGCTGACCTCGGGTAATGGAGAAAATGGCAGATTGACGCAAAAAAGTCAAGCAGTTGCACACAAACGTTCGCCTCCTTTTGCGGTTAATTCCGAAAGTAAAGCACATAGAGATATGAGAGGTGCATCAATCGAAAGAGGAGCATGTTCCCTTTCAGATGAACCACGATTGCAAGATCTGGCCAATTTTTGATTTTTCAGAATCGCATGTACGAAGCCTTTTTTGAGCATAGCTAACCTCTGGTAATGGAGAAAATGGCAGATTTACGCAATAAGTCAAGCAGTTGCGCACAAACCTTTTCCTCCTTTTGCGGTTATTTTGGAAAGTAAAGCACATAGAGATATGAGGGGTGCATCAATCGAAAGTGGAGCGTGTTCCCTTTCAGATGACACCACGATTGCAAGATCTGGCCAATTTTTGATTTTGCAGAATCGCATGTACGAAGCCTTTCTTAAGCATAGCTGACCTCGGGTAATGGAGAAAATGGCAGATTTACGCAAAAAAGTCAAGCAGTTGCACACAAACGTTCGCCTCCTTTTGCGGTTATTTCCGAAAGTAAAGCACATAGAGATATGAAAGGTGCATCAATCGAAAAAGGAGCATGTTCCCTTCCAGATGACACCACGATTGCAAGATCTGGCCAATTTTCGATTTTTCAGAATCGCATGTACGAAGCCTTTTTTGAGCATAGCTAACCTCGGGTAATGGAGAAAATAGCAGATTTACGCAATAAGTCCAGCAGTTGCGCACAAACCTTTCCCTCCTTTTGCGGTTAATTCCGAAAGTAAAGCACATAGAGATATGAGGGGTGCATCAATCGAAAGTGGAGCATGTTCCCTTTCAGATGACACCACGATTGCAAGATCTGGCCAATTTTCGATTTTGCAGAATCGCATGTACGAAGCCTTCTTTGAGCGGAGCTGACCTCGGGTAATGGAGAAAATGGCAGATTGACGCAGAAAAGTCAAGCAGTTGCACACAAACGTTCGCCTGCTTTTGCGGTTAATTCCGAATGTAAAGCACATAGAGATATGAGGGGTGCATCAATCGAAAGAGGAGCATGTTCCCTTCCAGATGACACCACGATTGCAAGATCTGGCCAATTATTGATTTTTCAGAATCGCATGTACGAAGCCTTTTTTGAGCATAGCTAACCTCGGGTAATGGAGAAAATAGCAGATTTACGCAATAAGTCAAGCAGTTGCGCACAAACCTTTCCCTCCTTTTGCAGTTAATTCCAAATGTAAAGCACATAGAGATATGAGGGGTGCATCAATCGAAAGTGGAGCATGTTCCCTTTCAGATGACACCACGATTGGAACAACTGGAAAAATCTTTGATTTTTGAGATTGGCATATACAAAGCCTTCTTTGAGCGGTGCTGACCTCGGGTAATGGAGAAAATGGCAGATTTGCGCAATAAGTCAAGCAGTTGCACACAAACGTTCGCCTCCTTTTGAGGTTATTTCCGAAAGTAAAGCACATAGAGATATGAGGGGTGCATCAATCGAAAGAGGAGCATGTTCCCTTTCAGATGACACCATGATTCCAAGATCTGGCCAATTGTCGATTTTGCAGAATCGCATGTACGAAGCCTTCTTTGAGCGGAGCTGACCTCGGGTAATGGAGAAAATGGCAGATTGACACAAAAAAGTCAAGCAGTTGCACACAAACGTTCGCCTGATTTTGCGGTTAATTCCGAAAGTAAAGCACATAGAGATAAGACAGGTGCATCAATCGAAAGAGAAGCGTGTTCCCTTTCAGATGACACCACGATTGGAAGATCTGGCCAATTTTTGATTTTTCAGAATCGCATGTACGAAGCCTTTTTTAATCGGAGCTGACCTCGGGTAATGGAGAAAATGGCAGATTGACGCAAAAAAGTCAAGCAGTTGCACACAAACGTTCGCCTCGTTTTGCAGTTATTTCCGAAAGTAAAGCACATAGAGATATGAGAGGTGCATCAATCGAAGGTGGAGTGTGTTCCCTTTCAGATGACACCACGATTACAAGATCTGGCCAATTTTTGATTTTTCAGAATCGCATGTACGAAGCCTTTTTTAAGCGGAGCTGACCTCGGGTAATGGAGAAAATAGCAGATTTACGCAATAAGTCAAGCAGTTGCGCACAAACCTTTCCCTTCTTTTGCGGTTAATTCCGAATGTAAAGCACATAGAGATATGAGGGGTGCATCAATCGAAAGTGGAGCATGTTCCCTTTCAGATGACACCACGATTGGAAGATGTGGCCAATTTTCGATTTTGCAGAATCGCATGTACGAAGCCTTCTTTGAGCGGAGCTGACCTCGGGTAATGGAGAAAATGGCAGATTGACGCAAAAAAGTCAAGCAGTTGCACACAAACGTTCGCCTGCTTTTGCGGTTAATTCCAAATGTAAAGCACATAAAGATATGAGAGGTGCATCAATCGAAAGAGGAGCATGTTCCCTTTCAGATGACACCACGATTGCAAGATCTGGCCAATTTTTGATTTTGCAGAATGGCATGTACGAAGCCTTTCTTGAGCATAGCTGACCTCGGCTAATGGAGAAAATGGCAGATTTACGCAAAAAAGTCAAGCAGCTGCACACAAACGTTCGCCTCCTTTTGCGGTTATTTCCGAAAGTACAGCACATAGAGATATGAGAGGTGCATCAATCGAAAGAGAAGCGTGTTTCCTTTCAGATGACACCACGATTGCAAGATCTGGCCAATTTTTAATTTTTTAGAATCGCATGTACGAAGCCTTTTTTGAGCGGGGCTGACCTCGGGTAATGGAGAAAATGGCAGATTTACGCAACAAAGTCAAGCAGTTGCACACAAACGTTCGCCTGCTTTTGCGGTGAATTCCGAATGTAAAGCACATAAAGATATGAGAGGTGCATCAATCGAAAGAGGAGTATGTCCCCTTTCAGATGACACCACGATTGCAAGATCTGGCCAATTTTCGATTTTTCAGAATCGCATGTACGAAGCCTTCTTTGAGAGGAGCTGACCTCGGGTAATGGAGAAAATGGCAGATTGACGCAAAAAAGTCAAGCAGTTGCACACAAACGTTCGCCTCCTTTTGCGGTTATTTCCGAAAGTAAAGCACATAGAGATATGAGAGGTGCATCAATCGAAAGAGGAGCATGTTCCCTTTCAGATGACACCACGATTGCAAGATCTGGCCAATTTTCGATTTTGCAGAATCGCATGTACGAAGCCTTTCTTGAGCATAGCTGACCTCGGCTAATGGAGAAAATGGCAGATTTACGCAAAAAAGTCAAGCAGCTGCACACAAACGTTCGCCTGCTTTTGCGGTTAATTCCAAATGTAAAGCACATAAAGATATGACAGGTGCATCAATCGAAAGAGGAGCATGTTCCCTTTCAGATGACACCACGATTGCAAGATCTGGCCAATTTTTGATTTTGCAGAATGGCATGTACGAAGCCTTTCTTGAGCATAGCTGACCTCGGCTAATGGAGAAAATGGCAGATTTACGCAAAAAAGTCAAGCAGCTGCACACAAACGTTCGCCTCCTTTTGCGGTTATTTCCGAAAGTACAGCACATAGAGATATGAGAGGTGCATCAATCGAAAGAGAAGCGTGTTTCCTTTCAGATGACACCACGATTGCAAGATCTGGCCAATTTTTAATTTTTTAGAATCGCATGTACGAAGCCTTTTTTGAGCGGAGCTGACCTCGGGTAATGGAGAAAATGGCAGATTTACGCAACAAAGTCAAGCAGTTGCACACAAACGTTCGCCTGCTTTTGCGGTGAATTCCGAATGTAAAGCACATAAAGATATGAGGGGTGCATCAATCGAAAGTGGAGCGTGTTCCCTTTCAGATGACACCACGATTGCAAGATCTGGCCAATTTTTGATTTTTCAGAATCGCATGTACGAAGCCTTTTTTAAGCGGAGCTGACCTCGGGTAATGGAGAAAATGGCAGATTGACGCAAAAAAGTCAAGTAGTTGCATACAAACATTCGCCTGCTTTTGCGGTTAATTCCGAATGTAAAGCACATAGAGATATGAGGGGTGCATTAATCGAAAGTTCAGCATGTTCCCTTTCAGATGACACGACGATTGCAAGATCTGGCCAATTTTTGATTTTTCAGAATCGCATGTACGAAGCCTTTTTTGAGCATAGCTAACCACGGGTAATGGAGAAAATGGCAGATTGACGCAAAAAAGTCAAGCAGTTGCACACAAACGTTCGCCTCCTTTTGCGGTTAATTCCGAAAGTAAAGCACATAGAGATATGAGAGGTGCATCAATCGAAAGAGGAGCATGTTCCCTTTCAGATGACACCACGATTGCAAGATCTGGCCAATTTTTGATTTTTCAGAATCGCATGTACGAAGCCTTTTTTGAGCATAGCTAACCTCTGGTAATGGAGAAAATGGCAGATTTACGCAATAAGTCAAGCAGTTGCGCACAAACCTTTTCCTCCTTTTGCGGTTATTTTGGAAAGTAAAGCACATAGAGATATGAGGGGTGCATCAATCGAAAGTGGAGCGTGTTCCCTTTCAGATGACACCACGATTGCAAGATCTGGCCAATTTTCGATTTTGCAGAATCGCATGTACGAAGCCTTTCTTAAGCATAGCTGACCTCGGGTAATGGAGAAAATGGCAGATTTACGCAAAAAAGTCAAGCAGTTGCACACAAACGTTCGCCTCCTTTTGCGGTTATTTCCGAAAGTAAAGCACATAGAGATATGAGAGGTGCATCAATCGAAAAAGGAGCATGTTCCCTTCCAGATGACACCACGATTGCAGATCTGGCCAATTTTTCGATTTTTCAGAATCGCATGTACGAAGCCTTTTTTGAGCATAGCTAACCTCGGGTAATGGAGAAAATAGCAGATTTACGCAATAAGTCCAGCAGTTGCGCACAAACCTTTCCCTCCTTTTGCGGTTAATTCCGAAAGTAAAGCACATAGAGATATGAGGGGTGCATCAATCGAAAGTGGAGCATGTTCCCTTTCAGATGACACCACGATTGCAAGATCTGGCCAATTTTCGATTTTGCAGAATCGCATGTACGAAGCCTTCTTTGAGCGGAGCTGACCTCGGGTAATGGAGAAAATGGCAGATTGACGCAGAAAAGTCAAGCAGTTGCACACAAACGTTCGCCTGCTTTTGCGGTTAATTCCGAATGTAAAGCACATAGAGATATGAGGGGTGCATCAATCGAAAGAGGAGCATGTTCCCTTCCAGATGACACCACGATTGCAAGATCTGGCCAATTATTGATTTTTCAGAATCGCATGTACGAAGCCTTTTTTGAGCATAGCTAACCTCGGGTAATGGAGAAAATAGCAGATTTACGCAATAAGTCAAGCAGTTGCGCACAAACCTTTCCCTCCTTTTGCAGTTAATTCCAAATGTAAAGCACATAGAGATATGAGGGGTGCATCAATCGAAAGTGGAGCATGTTCCCTTTCAGATGACACCACGATTGGAACAACTGGAAAAATTTTTGATTTTTGAGATTGGCATATACAGAGCCTTCTTTGAGCGGTGCTGACCTCGGGTAATGGAGAAAATGGCAGATTTACGCAATAAATCAAGCAGTTGCACACAAACGTTCGCCTCCTTTTGAGGTTATTTCCGAATGTAAAGCACATAGAGATATGAGGGGTGCATCAATCGAAAGAGGAGCATGTTCCCTTTCAGATGACACCATGATTCCAAGATCTGGCCAATTTTTGATTTTTCAGAATCGCATGTACGAAGCCTTCTTTGAGCGGAGCTGACCTCGGGTAATGGAGAAAATGGCAGATTGACACAAAAAAGTCAAGCAGTTGCACACAAACGTTCGCCTGATTTTGCGGTTAATTCCGAAAGTAAAGCACATAGAGATAGGACAGGTGCATCAATCGAAAGAGAAGCGTGTTCCCTTTCAGATGACACCACGATTGGAAGATCTGGCCAATTTTTGATTTTTCAGAATCGCATGTACGAAGCCTTTTTTTAATCGGAGCTGACCTCGGGTAATGGAGAAAATGGCAGATTGACGCAAAAAAGTCAAGCAGTTGCACACAAACGTTCGCCTCGTTTTGCAGTTATTTCCGAAAGTAAAGCACATAGAGATATGAGAGGTGCATCAATCGAAGGTGGAGTGTGTTCCCTTTCAGATGACACCACGATTACAAGATCTGGCCAATTTTTGATTTTTCAGAATCGCATGTACGAAGCCTTTTTTAAGCGGAGCTGACCTCGGGTAATGGAGAAAATAGCAGATTTACGCAATAAGTCAAGCAGTTGCGCACAAACCTTTCCCTTCTTTTGCGGTTAATTCCGAATGTAAAGCACATAGAGATATGAGGGGTGCATCAATCGAAAGTGGAGCATGTTCCCTTTCAGATGACACCACGATTGGAAGATGTGGCCAATTTTCGATTTTGCAGAATCGCATGTACGAAGCCTTCTTTGAGCGGAGCTGACCTCGGGTAATGGAGAAAATGGCAGATTGACACAAAAAAGTCAAGCAGTTGCACACAAACGTTCGCCTGCTTTTGCGGTTAATTCCAAATGTAAAGCACATAAAGATATGACAGGTGCATCAATCGAAAGAGGAGCATGTTCCCTTTCAGATGACACCACGATTGCAAGATCTGGCCAATTTTTGATTTTGCAGAATGGCATGTACGAAGCCTTTCTTGAGCATAGCTGACCTCGGCTAATGGAGAAAATGGCAGATTTACGCAAAAAAGTCAAGCAGCTGCACACAAACGTTCGCCTCCTTTTGCGGTTATTTCCGAAAGTACAGCACATAGAGATATGAGAGGTGCATCAATCGAAAGAGAAGCGTGTTTCCTTTCAGATGACACCACGATTGCAAGATCTGGCCAATTTTTAATTTTTTAGAATCGCATGTACGAAGCCTTTTTTGAGCGGGGCTGACCTCGGGTAATGGAGAAAATGGCAGATTTACGCAACAAAGTCAAGCAGTTGCACACAAACGTTCGCCTGCTTTTGCGGTGAATTCCGAATGTAAAGCACATAAAGATATGAGAGGTGCATCAATCGAAAGAGGAGTATGTTCCCTTTCAGATGACACCACGATTGCAAGATCTGGCCAATTTTCGATTTTTCAGAATCGCATGTACGAAGCCGTCTTTGAGAGGAGCTGACCTCGGGTAATGGAGAAAATGGCAGATTGATGCAAAAAAGTCAAGCAGTTGCACACAAACGTTCGCCTCCTTTTGCGGTTATTTCCGAAAGTAAAGCACATAGAGATATGAGAGGTGCATCAATCGAAAGAGGAGCATGTTCCCTTTCAGATGACACCACGATTGCAAGATCTGGCCAATTTTCGATTTTGCAGAATCGCATGTACGAAGCCTTTCTTGAGCATAGCTGACCTCAGCTAATGGAGAAAATGGCAGATTTACGCAAAAAAGTCAAGCAGCTGCACACAAACGTTCGCCTCCTTTTGCGGTTATTTCCGAAAGTACAGCACATAGAGATATGAGAGGTGCATCAATCGAAAGAGAAGCGTGTTTCCTTTCAGATGACACCACGATTGCAAGATCTGGCCAATTTTTAATTTTTTAGAATCGCATGTACGAAGCCTTTTTTGAGCGGGGCTGACCTCGGGTAATGGAGAAAATGGCAGATTTACGCAACAAAGTCAAGCAGTTGCACACAAACGTTCGCCTGCTTTTGCGGTGAATTCCGAATGTAAAGCACATAAAGATATGAGAGGTGCATCAATCGAAAGAGGAGTATGTTCCCTTTCAGATGACACCACGATTGCAAGATCTGGCCAATTTTCGATTTTTCAGAATCGCATGTACGAAGCCTTCTTTGAGAGGAGCTGACCTCGGGTAATGGAGAAAATGGCAGATTGACGCAAAAAAGTCAAGCAGTTGCACACAAACGTTCGCCTCCTTTTGCGGTTATTTCCGAAAGTAAAGCACATAGAGATATGAGAGGTGCATCAATCGAAAGAGGAGCATGTTCCCTTTCAGATGACACCACGATTGCAAGATCTGGCCAATTTTCGATTTTGCAGAATCGCATGTACGAAGCCTTTCTTGAGCATAGCTGACCTCGGCTAATGGAGAAAATGGTAGATATACGCAAAAAAGTCAAGCAGCTGCACACAAACGTTCGCCTCCTTTTGCGGTGAATTCCGAATGTAAAGCACATAAAGATATGAGAGGTTCATCAATCGAAAGAGGAGCATGTTCCCTTTCAGATGACACCACGATTGCAAGATCTGTCCAATTTTTGATTTTCCAGAATCGCATGTACGAAGCCTTTTTTGAGAATAGCTAACCTCCTGTAATGGAGAAAATGGCAGATTTACGCAATAAGTCAAGAAGTTGCACACAAACCTTTTCCTCCTTTTGCGGTTATTTTGGAAAGAAAAGCACATAGAGATATGAGGGGTGCAACAATTGAAAGTGGAGCGTGTTCCCTTTCAGATGACATCACGATTGCAAGATCTGGCCAATTTTTGATTTTTCAGAATCGCATGTACGAAGCCTTTTTTAAGCGGAGCTGACCTCGGGTAATGAAGAAAATGGCAGGTTGACGCAAAAAAGTCAAGTAGTTGCACACAAACGTTCGCCTCCTTTTGCGGTTATTTCCGAAAGTAAACCACATAGAGATATGAGAGGTGCATCAATCGAAAGAGAAGCGTGTTCCCTTTCAGATGACACCACGATTGCAAGATCTGGCCAATTTTTAATTTTTTAGAATCGCATGTACGAAGCCTTTTTTGAGCGGAGCTGACCTCGGGTAATGGAGAAAATGGCAGATTGACGCAAAAAAGTCAAGCAGTTGCACACAAACGTTCGCCTCGTTTTGCAGTTATTTCCGAAAGTAAAGCACATAGAGATATGAGAGGTGCATCAATCGAAGGTGGAGTGTGTTCCCTTTCAGATGACACCACGATTACAAGATCTGGCCAATTTTTGATTTTTCAGAATCGCATGTACGAAGCCTTTTTTAAGCGGAGCTGACCTCGGGTAATGGAGAAAATGGCAGATTTACGCAATAAGTCAAGCAGTTGCACACAAACCTTTCCCTCCTTTTGCAGTTAATTCCAAATGTAAAGCATATAGAGATATGAGGGGGTGATCAATCGAAAGTGGAGCATGTTCCCTTTCAGATGACACCACGATTGGAAGATGTGGGCCAATTTTTGATTTTTCAGAATCGCATGTACGAAGCCTTTTTTGAGAGTTGCTGACCTCGGGTAATGGAGAAAATGGCAGATTGACGCAAAAAGTCAAGCAGTTGCACACAAACGTTCGCCTGCTTTTGCGGTTAATTCCCAATGTAAAGCACATAAAGATATGAGAGGTGCATCAATCGAAAGAGGAGCATGTTCCCTTTCAGATGACACCACGATTGCAAGATCTGGCCAATTTTCGATTTTTCAGAATCGCATGTACGAAGCCTTTTTTGAGCGGAGCTGACCTCGGGTAATGGAGAAAATGGAAGATTTACGCAACGAAGTCAGAGCCTGCACACAAACGTTCGCCTCCTTTTGCGGTTATTTCCGAAAGTACAGCACATAGAGATATGAGAGGTGCATCAATCGAAGAGAAGCGTGTTTCCTTTCAGATGACACCACGATTGCAAGATCTGGCCAATTTTTAATTTTTAGAATCGCATGTACGAAGCCTTTTTTGAGCGGGGCTGACCTCGGGTAATGGAGAAATGGCAGATTTACGCAACAAAGTCAAGCAGTTGCACACAAACGTTCGCCTGCTTTTGCGGTGAATTCCGAATGTAAAGCACATAAAGATATGAGAGGTGCATCAATCGAAAGAGGAGTATGTCCCCTTTCAGATGACACCACGATTGCAAGATCTGGCCAATTTTCGATTTTTCAGAATCGCATGTACGAAGCCTTCTTTGAGAGGAGCTGACCTCGGGTAATGGAGAAAATGGCAGATTGACGCAAAAAAGTCAAGCAGTTGCACACAAACGTTCGCCTCCTTTTGCGGTTATTTCCGAAAGTAAAGCACATAGAGATATGAGAGGTGCATCAATCGAAAGAGGAGCATGTTCCCTTTCAGATGACACCACGATTGCAAGATCTGGCCAATTTTCGATTTTGCAGAATCGCATGTACGAAGCCTTTCTTGAGCATAGCTGACCTCGGCTAATGGAGAAAATGGCAGATTTACGCAAAAAAGTCAAGCAGCTGCACACAAACGTTCGCCTGCTTTTGCGGTTAATTCCAAATGTAAAGCACATAAAGATATGGACAGGTGCATCAATCGAAAGTGGTGCATGTTGCATTTTAGATGACATTACGATTGCAAGATCTGGCCAATTTTTTATTTTTTAGAATGGGATGTAAGAAACGTTTCTTGAGCGTAGCTGACCTCGGGTAATGGAGAAAATGGCAGATTTACGCAAAAAAGTCAAGCAGTTGCACACAAACGTTCGCCTCCTTTTGCGGTTATTTCCGAAAGTAAAGCACATAGAGATATGAGAGGTGAATCAAACGAAAGAGAAGCGTGTTCCCTTTCAGATGACACCACGATTGCAAGATCTGGCCACTTTTTAATTTTTTAGAATCGCATGTACGAAGCCTTTTTTGAGCGGAGCTGACCTCGGGTAATGGAGAAAATGGCAGATTTAGGCAATAAGTCAAGCAGTTGCACACAAACGTTCGACTGCTTTTGCGGTGAATTCGAATGTAAAGCACATAAAGATATGAGGAGGTGCATCAATCGAAAGAGGAGCAGTGTTCCCTTTCCAGATGACACACGATTGCAAGATCTGGCCAATTTTTGACTTTTCAGAATCGCATGTACGAAGCCTTTTTTTAGCGAGAGCTGAACCTCGGGTAATGGAGAAAATGGCAGATTTGACAGCAATAAGTCAAGCTAGTTGCACTACAAACTTCAGCCTGCTTTTGCGGTTATTCCGAATGTAAAGCACATAGAGATATGAGGGGTGCATCAATCGAAAGAGGAGCATGTTCCCTTCCAGATGACACCACGATTGCAAGATCTGGCCAATTTTTGATTTTTCAGAATCGCATGTGACAGACTCTTTTTGAGCATAGCTAACCTCGGGTAATGGAGAAAATAGCAGTTTTACGCAATAAGTCAAGCAGTTGCTCACAAACCTTTCCCTCCTTTTGCGGTTAATTCCGAATGTAAAGCACATAGAGATATGAGGGGTGCATCAATCGAAAGTGGAGCGTGTTCCCTTTCAGATGACACCACGATTGCAAGATCTGGCCAATTTTGATTTTTCAGAGAATGCCATGTACGAAGCCTTTTTAAGCGGAGCTGACCTCGGGTAATGGAGAAAATGGCGGATTGACGCAAAAAAGTCAAGCAGTTGCACACAAACGTTCCCTCCTTTTGCGGTTAATTCCGAATGTAAAGCACATAGAGATATGAAGGGTGCATTAATCGAAAGTGGAGCATGTTCCCTCTCAGATGACACCACGATTGCAAGATCTGGCCAATTTTTGATTTTCAGAATCGCATGTACGAAGCCTTTTTTGAGCACAGCTAACCTCGGGTAAGGAGGAAATAGCAGATTTACGCAATAAGTCAAGCGATTGCGCACAAACCTTTCCCTCCTTTTGCGGTTAATTCCGAATGTAAAGCACATAGAGATATGAGGGGTGCATCAATCGAAAGTGGAGCATGTTCCCTTTCAGATGACACCACGATTGCAAGATCTGGCCAATTTTCGATTTTGCAGAATCGCATGTACGAAGCCTTCTTTGAGGCGGAGCTGACTCGGGTAATGGAGAAAATGGCAGATTGACGCAAAAAAAGTCAAGCAGTTGCACACAAACGTTCCCTCCATTTCCGGTTATTTCCGAAAGTAAAAGCACATAGAGATATGAGAGGTGCATCAATCGAAAAAGGAGCATGTTCCCCTTCCAGATGACACCACGATTGCAAGATCTGGCCAATTTTTGATTTTTCAGAATCACATGTACGAAGCCTTTTTTGAGAGTAGGTGACCTCGGATAATGGAGAAAATAGCAGATTTACGCAATAAGTCAAGCAGTTGCACACAAACGTTTGCCTGCTTTTGCGGTTAATTCCGAATGTAAAGCACATAGAGATATGAGAGGTGCATCAATCGAAAGTGGAGCATGTTCCCCTTCAGATGACACCACGATTGCAAGATCTGGCCAATTTTCGATTTTTCAGAATCGCATGTACGAAGCCTTTTTTGAGCATAGCTAACCTCGGGTAATGGAGAAAATAGCAGTTTTACGCAATAAGTCAAGCAGTTGCTCACAAACCTTTCCTCCTTTTGCGGTTAATTCCGAATGTAAAGCACATAGAGATATGAGGGGTGCATCAATCGAAAGTGGAGCATGTTCCCTTTCAGATGACACCACGATTGCAAGATCTGGCCAATTTTCGATTTTTCAGAATCGCATGTAGGAAGCCTTCTTTGAGCGGAGCTGACCTCGGGTAATGGAGAAAATTGGAGATTGACGCAAAAAAGTCAAGCAGTTGGACACAAACTTTCGCCTCCTTTGTGGGTTATGTTCGAAAGTAAAGCACATAGAGATATGAGAGGTGCATCAATCGAAAGAGGAGCATGTTCCCTTCCAGATGACACCACGATTGCAAGATCTGGCCAATTTTTGATTTTTCAGAATCGCATGTACAAAGCGGTTATTTCCGAAAGTAAAGCACATAGAGATATGAGAGGTGCATCAATCGAAAGTGGGGCATCGTCCCTTTAAAATGACACCACGATTGCAAGATCTGGACAATTTTTGCTTTTTCAGAATCGCATGTACGAAGCCTTTTTTGAGCATAGCTAACCTCGGGTAATGGAGAAAATAGCAGATTTACGCAATAAGTCAAGCAGTTGCACACAAACCTTTCCCTCCTTTTGCGGTTAATTCCGAATGTAAAGCACATAGAGATATGAGGGGTGCATCAATCGAAAGTGGAGCATGTTCCCTTTCAGATGACACCACGATTGCAAGATCTGGCCAATTTTCGATTTTGCAGAATCGCATGTACGAAGCCTTCTTTGAGCGAGCTGACCTCGGGTAATGGAGAAAATGGCAGATTGACGCAAAAAAGTCAAGCAGTTGCACACAAACGTTCCCCTCCATTTCCGGTTATTTCCGAAAGTAAAAGCACATAGAGATATGAGGGGTGCATCAATCGAAAGAGGAGCATTTTCCCTTTAGATGACACCACGATTGCAAGATCTGGCCAATTTTTGATTTTTCAGAATCGCATGTACGAAGCCTTTTTTGAGCATAGCTAACCTCGGGTAATGGAGGAAAATGGCAGATTTACACAATAAGTCAAGCAGTTGCACACAAACGTTCGCCTGCTTTTGCGGTTATTTCCGAATGTAAAGCACATAGAGATATGAGAGGTGCATCAATCGAAAGAGGAGCATGTTCCCTTCCAGATGACACCACGATTGCAAGATCTGGCCAATTTTCGATTTTTCAGAATCGCATGTACGAAGCCTTTTTTGAGCATAGCTAACCTCGGGTAATGGAGAAAATAGCAGTTTTACGCAATAAGTCAAGCAGTTGCTAACAAACCATTCCCTCCTTTTGCGGTTAATTCCGAATGTAAAGCACATAGAGATATGAGGGGTGCATCAATCGAAAGTGGAGCATGTTCCCTTTCAGATGACACCACGATTGCAAGATCTGGCCAATTTTCGATTTTTCAGAATCGCATGTAGGAAGCCTTCTTTGAGCGGAGCTGACCTCGGGTAATGGAGAAAATTGGAGATTGACGCAAAAAAGTCAAGCAGTGGCCACAAACGTTCGCCTCCTTTTGCGGTTATTCCGAAAGTAAAGCACATAGAGATATGAGAGGTGCATCAATCGAAAGAGGAGCATGTTCCCTTCAGA
>NC_141794.1:8248852-8291347 GCF_054643075.1 Acanthaster planci
TTCCGAAAGTAAAGCACATAGAGATATGAGGGGTGCATCAATCGAAAGTGGAGCATGTTCCCTTTCAGATGACACCACGATTGCAAGATCTGGCCAATTTTCGATTTTGCAGAATCGCATGTACGAAGCCTTCTTTGAGCGGAGCTGACCTCAGGTAATGGAGAAAATGGCAGATTGACGCAAAAAAGTCAAGCAGTTGCACACAAACGTTCGCCTCCTTTTGCGGTTAATTCCGAATGTAAAGCACATAGAGATATGAGAGGTGCATCAATCGAAAAAGGAGCATGTTTCCCTTCCAGATGACACCACGATTGCAAGATCTGGCCAATTTTTGATTTTTCAGAATCGCATGTACGAAGCCTTTTTTGAGCATAGCTAACCTCGGGTAATGGAGAAAATAGCAGATTTACGCAATAAGTCAAGCAGTTGCGCACAAACCTTTCCCTCCTTTTGCGGTTAATTCCGAAAGTAAAAGCACATAGAGATATGAGGGGGTGCATCAATCGAAAGTGGAGCATGTTCCCTTTCAGATGACACGACGATTGCAAGATCTGGCCAATTTTCGATTTTGCAGAATCGCATGTACGAAGCCTTCTTTGAGCGGAGCTGACCTCGGGTAATGGAGAAAATGGCAGATTGACGCAGAAAAGTCAAGCAGTTGCACACAAACGTTCGCCTGCTTTTGCGGTTAATTCCGAATGTAAAGCACATAGAGATATGAAAGGTGCATCAATCGAAAGAGGAGCATGTTCCCTTCCAGATGACACCACGATTGCAAGATCTGGCCAATTTTTGATTTTTCAGAATCGCATGTACGAAGCCTTCTTTGAGCGGAGCTCACCTCGGGTAATGGAGAAAATGGCAGATTTACGCAATAAGTCAAGCAGTTGCACACAAACCTTTTCCTCCTTTTGCGGTTATTTTGGAAAGTAAAGCACATAGAGATATGAGGGGTGCATCAATCGAAAGTGGAGCGTGTTCCCTTTCAGATGACACCACGATTGCAAGATGTAGCCAATTTTTAATTTTTTAGAATCGCATGTACGAAGCCTTTTTTGAGCGGAGCTGACCTCGGGTAATGGAGAAAATGGCAGATTGACGCAAAAAAGTCAAGCAGTTGCACACAAACGTTCGCCTGCTTTTGCGGTTAATTCCGAAAGTAAAGCACATAGAGATAGGACAGGTGCATCAATCGAAAGAGAAGCGTGTTCCCTTTCAGATGACACCATGATTCCAAGATCTGGCCAATTGTCGATTTTGCAGAATCGCATGTACGAAGCCTTCTTTGAGCGGAGCTGACCTCGGGTAATGGAGAAAATGGCAGATTGACGCAAAAAAGTCAAGCAGTTGCACACAAACGTTCGCCTGCTTTTGCGGTTAATTCCGAAAGTAAAGCACATAGAGATAGGACAGGTGCATCAATCGAAAGAGAAGCGTGTTCCCTTTCAGATGACACCATGATTGCAAGATCTGGCCAATTTTTGATTTTTCAGAATCGCATGTACGAAGCCTTTTTTAAGCGGAGCTGACCTCGGGTAATGGAGAAAATGGCAGATTGACGCAAAAAAGTCAAGCAGTTGCACACAAACGTTCGCCTGCCTTTTGCGGTTATTTCCGAAAGTAAAGCACATACAGATATGAGAGGTGCATCAATCGAAAGTGGAGCATGTTCCCTTTCAGATGACACCACGATTGCAAGATCTGGCCAATTTTTGATTTTTCAGAATCGCATGTACGAAGCCTTTTTTAAGCGGTGCTGACCTCGGGTAATGGAGGAAAATGGCAAATTGACGCAAAAAAGTCAAGTAGTTGCACACAAACCTTTCCCTCCTTTTGCGGTTAATTCCGAAAGTAAAGCACATAGAGATATGAGGGGTGCATCAATCGAAAGTGGAGCATGTTCCCTTTCAGATGACACCACGATTGCAAGATCTGGCCAATTTTCGATTTTGCAGAATCGCATGTACGAAGCCTTCTTTGAGCGGAGCTGACCTCAGGTAATGGAGGAAAATGGAAGATTGACGCAAAAAAGTCAAGCAGTTGCACACAAACGTTCGCCTCCTTTTGCGGTTAATTCCGAATGTAAAGCACATAGAGATATGAGAGGTGCATCAATCGAAAGAGGAGCATGTTCCCTTCCAGATGACACCACGATTGCAAGATCTGGCCAATTTTTGGATTTTTCAGAATCGCATGTACGAAGCCTTTTTTGAGCATAGCTAACCTCGGGTAATGGAGAAAATAGCAGATTTACGCAATAAGTCAAGCAGTTGCGCACAAACCTTTCCCTCCTTTTGCGGTTAATTCCGAAAGTAGAGCACATAGAGATATGAGGGGTGCATCAATCGAAAGTGGAGCATGTTCCCTTTCAGATGACACGACGATTGCAAGATCTGGCCAATTTTCGATTTTGCAGAATCGCATGTACGAAGCCTTCTTTGAGCGGAGCTGACCTCGGGTAATGGAGAAAATGGCAGATTGACGCAGAAAAGTCAAGCAGTTGCACACAAACGTTCGCCTGCTTTTGCGGTTAATTCCGAATGTAAAGCACATAGAGATATGAAAGGTGCATCAATCGAAAGAGGAGCATGTTCCCTTCCAGATGACCACCACGATTGCAAGATCTGGCCAATTTTTGATTTTTCAGAATCGCATGTACGAAGCCTTCTTTGAGCGGAGCTCACCTCGGGTAATGGAGAAAATGGCAGATTTACGCAATAAGTCAAGCAGTTGCACACAAACCTTTTCCTCCTTTTGCGGGTAATTCCAAATGTAAAGCACATAGAGATATGAGGGGTGCATCAATCGAAAGTGGAGCATGTTCCCTTTCAGATGACACCACGATTGGAACAACTGGAAAAATTTTGATTTTTGAGATTGGCATATACGGAGCCTTCTTTGAGCGGTGCTGAGCTGGGGTAATGGAGAAAATGGCAGATTTACGCAATAAGTCAAGCAGTTGCACACAAACGTTCGCCTCCTTTTGAGGTTATTTCCGAAAGTAAAGCACATAGAGATATGAGGGGTGCATCAATCAAAAGTGGAGCATGTTCCCTTTCAGATGACACCATGATTCCAAGATCTGGCCAATTTTCGATTTTGCAGAATCGCATGTACGAAGCCTTCTTTGAGCGGAGCTGACCTCGGGTAATGGAGAAAATGGCAGATTGACGCAAAAAAGTCAAGCAGTTGCACACAAACGTTCGCCTCCTTTTGCGGTTAATTCCGAATGTAAAGCACATAGAGATATGAGAGGTGCATCAATCGAAAAAGGAGCATGTTCCCTTCCAGATGACACCACGATTGCAAGATCTGGCCAATTGTCGATTTTTCAGAATCGCATGTACGAAGCCTTTTTTAAGCAGTGCTGACCTCGGGTAATGGAGAAAATGGCAGATTGACGCAAAAAAGTCAAGTAGTTGCACACAAACCTTTCCCTCCTTTTGCGGTTAATTCCGAAAGTAAAGCACATAGAGATATGAGGGGTGCATCAATCGAAAGTGGAGCATGTTCCCTTTCAGATGACACCACGATTGCAAGATCTGGCCAATTTTCGATTTTGCAGAATCGCATGTACGAAGCCTTCTTTGAGCGGAGCTGACCTCAGGTAATGGAGAAAATGGCAGATTGACGCAAAAAAGTCAAGCAGTTGCACACAAACGTTCGCCTCCTTTTGCGGTTAATTCCGAATGTAAAGCACATAGAGATATGAGAGGTGCATCAATCGAAAGAGGAGCATGTTCCCTTCCAGATGACACCACGATTGCAAGATCTGGCCAATTTTTGATTTTTCAGAATCGCATGTACGAAGCCTTTTTTGAGCATAGCTAACCTCGGGTAATGGAGAAAATAGCAGATTTACGCAATAAGTCAAGCAGTTGCGCACAAACCTTTCCCTCCTTTTGCGGTTAATTCCGAAAGTAAAGCACATAGAGATATGAGGGGTGCATCAATCGAAAGTGGAGCATGTTCCCTTTCAGATGACACGACGATTGCAAGATCTGGCCAATTTTCGATTTTGCAGAATCGCATGTACGAAGCCTTCTTTGAGCGGAGCTGACCTCGGGTAATGGAGAAAATGGCAGATTGACGCAGAAAAGTCAAGCAGTTGCACACAAACGTTCGCCTGCTTTTGCGGTTAATTCCGAATGTAAAGCACATAGAGATATGAAAGGTGCATCAATCGAAAGAGGGAGCATGTTCCCTTCCAGATGACACACGATTGCAAGATCTGGCCAATTTTTGATTTTTCAGAATCGCATGTACGAAGCCTTCTTTGAGCGGAGCTCACCTCGGGTAATGGAGAAAATGGCAGATTTACGCAATAAGTCAAGCAGTTGCACACAAACCTTTTCCTCCTTTTGCGGTTAATTCCAAATGTAAAGCACATAGAGATATGAGGGGTGCATCAATCGAAAGTGGAGCATGTTCCCTTTCAGATGACACCACGATTGGAACAACTGGAAAAATTTTTGATTTTTGAGATTGGCACATACGGAGCCTTCTTTGAGCGGAGCTGACCTCGGGTAATGGAGAAAATGGCAGGTTGACGCAAAAAAGTCAAGCAGTTGCACACAAACGTTCGCCTCCTTTTGAGGTTATTTCCGAAAGTAAAGCACATAGAGATATGAGGGGTGCATCAATCAAAAGTGGAGCATGTTCCCTTTCAGATGACACCATGATTCCAAGATCTGGCCAATTTTCGATTTTGCAGAATCGCATGTACGAAGCCTTCTTTGAGCGGAGCTGACCTCGGGTAATGGAGAAAAT
The DNA here is from genome assembly GCF_054643075.1 of Acanthaster planci. Taxonomy (NCBI): domain Eukaryota; kingdom Metazoa; phylum Echinodermata; class Asteroidea; order Valvatida; family Acanthasteridae; genus Acanthaster; species Acanthaster planci. The sequence continues at coordinate 8,253,623 of NC_141794.1, forward strand.
GGCAGATTGACGCAAAAAAGTCAAGCAGTTGCACACAAACGTTCGCCTCCTTTTGCGGTTAATTCCGAATGTAAAGCACATAGAGATATGAGAGGTGCATCAATCGAAAAAGGAGCATGTTCCCTTCCAGATGACACCACGATTGCAAGATCTGGCCAATTTTTGATTTTTCAGAATCGCATGTACGAAGCCTTTTTTAAGCAGTGCTGACCTCGGGTAATGGAGAAAATGGCAGATTGACGCAAAAAAGTCAAGCAGTTGCACACAAACGTTCGCCTCCTTTTGCGGTTATTTCCGAAAGTAAAGCACATAGAGATATGAGAGGTGCATCAATCGAAAGTGGAGCGTGTTCCCTTTCAGATGACACCACGATTGGAAGATCTGGCCAATTTTTGATTTTTCAGAATCGCATGTACGAAGCCTTTTTTAAGCGGAGCTGACGTCGGGTAATGGAGAAAATAGCAGATTTACGCAATAAGTCAAGCAGTTGCGCACAAACCTTTCCCTGCTTTTGCGGTTAATTCCGAATGTAAAGCACATAGAGATATGAGGGGTGCATCAATCGAAAGTGGAGCGTGTTCCCTTTCAGATGACACCACGATTGCAAGATCTGGCCAATTTTCGATTTTGCAGAATCGCATGTACGAAGCCTTCTTTGAGCGGAGCTGACCTCGGGTAATGGAGAAAATGGCAGATTGACGCAGAAAAGTCAAGCAGTTGCACACAAACGTTCGCCTGCTTTTGCGGTTAATTCCGAATGTAAAGCACATAGAGATATGAGAGGTGCATCAATCGAAAGAGGGAGCATGTTCCCTTCCAGATGACACCACGATTGCAAGATCTGGCCAATTTTTGATTTTTCAGAATCGCATGTACGAAGCCTTCTTTGAGCGGAGCTCACCTCGGGTAATGGAGAAAATGGCAGATTTACGCAATAAGTCAAGCAGTTGCACACAAACCTTTTCCTCCTTTTGCGGTTAATTCCAAATGTAAAGCACATAGAGATATGAGGGGTGCATCAATCGAAAGTGGAGCATGTTCCCTTTCAGATGACACCACGATGCAAGATCTGGCCAATTTTCGATTTTGCAGAATCGCATGTACGAAGCCTTCTTTGAGCGGAGCTGACCTCAGGTAATGGAGAAAATGGCAGATTGACGCAAAAAAGTCAAGCAGTTTGCACACAAACGTTCGCCTCCTTTTGCGGTTAATTCCGAATGTAAAGCACATAGAGATATGAGAGGTGCATCAATCGAAAGAGGAGCATGTTCCCTTCCAGATGACACCACGATTGCAAGATCTGGCCAATTTTCGATTTTTCAGAATCGCATGTACGAAGCCTTTTTTGAGCATAGCTAACCTCGGGTAATGGAGAAAATAGCAGATTTACGCAATAAGTCAAGCAGTTGCGCACAAACCTTTCCCTCCTTTTGCGGTTAATTCCGAAAGTAAAGCACATAGAGATATGAGGGGTGCATCAATCGAAAGTGGAGCATGTTCCCTTTCAGATGACACGACGATTGCAAGATCTGGCCAATTTTCGATTTTGCAGAATCGCATGTACGAAGCGTTCTTTGAGCGGAGCTGACCTCGGGTAATGGAGAAAATGGCAGATTGACGCAGAAAAGTCAAGCAGTTGCACACAAACGTTCGCCTGCTTTTGCGGTTAATTCCGAATGTAAAGCACATAGAGATATGAGAGGTGCATCAATCGAAAGAGGAGCATGTTCCCTTCCAGATGACACCACGATTGCAAGATCTGGCCAATTTTTGATTTTTCAGAATCGCATGTACGAAGCCTTCTTTGAGCGGAGCTCACCTCGGGTAATGGAGAAAATGGCAGATTTACGCAATAAGTCTAGCAGTTGCGCACAAACCTTTCCCTCCTTTTGCGGTTAATTCCAAATGTAAAGCACATAGAGATATGAGGGGTGCATCAATCGAAAGTGCAGCATGTTCCCTTTCAGATGACACCACGATTGGAACAACTGGAAAAATTTTTGATTTTTGAGATTGGCACATACGGAGCCTTCTTTGAGCGGAGCTGACCTCGGGTAATGGAGAAAATGGCAGATTTACGCAATAAGTCAAGCAGTTGCACACAAACGTTCGCCTCCTTTTGAGGTTATTTCCGAAAGTAAAGCACATAGAGATATGAGGGGGTGCATGAATCAAAAGTGGAGCATGTTCCCTTTCAGATGACACCATGATTCCAAGATCTGGCCAATTGTCGATTTTGCAGAATCGCATGTACGAAGCCTTCTTTGAGCGGAGCTGACCTCGGGTAATGGAGAAAATGGCAGATTGACGCAAAAAAGTCAAGCAGTTGCACACAAACGTTCGCCTGCTTTTGCGGTTAATTCCGAAAGTAAAGCACATAGAGATAGGACAGGTGCATCAATCGAAAGAGAAGCGTGTTCCCTTTCAGATGACACCATGATTGCAAGATCTGGCCAATTTTTGATTTTTCAGAATCGCATGTACGAAGCCTTTTTTAAGCGGAGCTGACCTCGGGTAATGGAGAAAATGGCAGATTGACGCAAAAAAGTCAAGCAGTTGCACACAAACGTTCGCCTCCTTTTGCGGTTATTTCCGAAAGTAAAGCACATAGAGATATGAGAGGTGCATCAATCGAAAGTGGAGCGTGTTCCCTTTCAGATGACACCACGATTGCAAGATCTGGCCAATTTTTGATTTTTCAGAATCGCATGTACGAAGCCTTTTTTAAGCGGAGCTGACGTCGGGTAATGGAAAAATAGCAGATTTACGCAATAAGTCAAGCAGTTGCGCACAAACCTTTCCCTCCTTTTGCGGTTAATTCCGAATGTAAAGCACATAGAGATATGAGGGGTGCATCAATCGAAAGTGGAGCGTGTTCCCTTTCAGATGACACGACGATTGCAAGATCTGGCCAATTTTCGATTTTGCAGAATCGCATGTACGAAGCCTTCTTTGAGCGGAGCTGACCTCGGGTAATGGAGAAAATGGCAGATTGACGCAGAAAAGTCAAGCAGTTGCACACAAACGTTCGCCTGCTTTTGCGGTTAATTCCGAATGTAAAGCACATAGAGATATGAGAGGTGCATCAATCGAAAGAGGAGCATGTTCCCTTCCAAATGACACCACGATTGCAAGATCTGGCCAATTTTTGATTTTTCAGAATCGCATGTACGAAGCCTTCTTTGAGCGGAGCTCACCTCGGGTAATGGAGAAAATGGCAGATTTACGCAATAAGTCAAGCAGTTGCACACAAACCTTTTCCTCCTTTTGCGGTTAATTCCAAATGTAAAGCACATAGAGATATGAGGGGTGCATCAATCGAAAGTGGAGCATGTTCCCTTTCAGATGACACCACGATTGGAACAACTGGAAAAATTTTTGATTTTTGAGATTGGCATATACGGAGCCTTCTTTGAGCGGTGCTGACCTCGGGTAATGGAGAAAATAGCAGATTTACGCAATAAGTCAAGCAGTTGCGCACAAACCTTTCCCTCCTTTTGCGGTTAATTCCGAAAGTAAAGCACATAGAGATATGAGGGGTGCATCAATCGAAAGTGGAGCATGTTCCCTTTCAGATGACACCATGATTCCAAGATCTGGCCAATTGTCGATTTTGCAGAATTGCATGTACGAAGCCTTCTTTGAGCGGAGCTGAACTCGGGTAATGGAGAAAATGGCAGATTGACGCAAAAAAGTCAAGCAGTTGCACACAAACGTTCGCCTCCTTTTGCGGTTAATTCCGAAAGTAAAGCACATAGAGATAAGACAGGTGCATCAATCGAAAGAGAAGCGTGTTCCCTTTCAGATGACACCACGATTGCAAGATCTGGCCAATTTTCGATTTTGCAGAATCGCATGTACGAAGCCTTCTTTGAGCTGAGCTGACCTCAGGTAATGGAGAAAATGGCAGATTGACGCAAAAAAGTCAAGCAGTTGCACACAAACGTTCGCCTCCTTTTGCGGTTAATTCCGAATGTAAAGCACATAGAGATATGAGATGTGCATCAATCGAAAAAGGAGCATGTTCCCTTCCAGATGACACCACGATTGCAAGATCTGGCCAATTTTCATTTTTCAGAATCGCATGTACGAAGCCTTTTTTGAGCATAGCTAACCTCGGGTAATGGAGAAAATAGCAGATTTACGCAATAAGTCAAGCAGTTGCGCACAAACCTTTCCCTCCTTTTGCGGTTAATTCCGAATGTAAAGCACATAGAGATATGAGGGGTGCATCAATCGAAAGTAGAGCATGTTCCCTTTCAGATGACACCACGATTGCAAGATCTGGCCAATTTTTGATTTTTCAGAATCGCATGTACGAAGCCTTCTTTGAGCGGAGCTCACCTCGGGTAATGGAGAAAATGGCAGATTTACGCAATAAGTCAAGCAGTTGCACACAAACCTTTTCCTCCTTTTGCGGTTAATTCCAAATGTAAAGCACATAGAGATATGAGGGGTGCATCAATCGAAAGTGGAGCATGTTCCCTTTCAGATGACACCACGATTGGAACAACTGGAAAAATTTTTGATTGTTGAGATTGGCATATACAGAGCGTTCTTTGAGCGGTGCTGACCTCTGGTAATGGAGAAAATGGCAGATTTACGCAATAAGTCAAGCAGTTGCACACAAACGTTCGCCTCCTTTTGAGGTTATTTCCGAATGTAAAGCACATAGAGATATGAGGGGTGCATCAATCAAAAGTGGAGCATGTTCCCTTTCAGATGACACCATGATTCCAAGATCTGGCCAATTGTCGATTTTGCAGAATCGCATGTACGAAGCCTTCTTTGAGCGGAGCTGAACTCGGGTAATGGAGAAAATGGCAGGTTGACGCAAAAAAGTCAAGTAGTTGCACACAAACGTTCGCCTCCTTTTGCGGTTAATTCCGAAAGTAAACCACATAGAGATAAGACAGGTGCATCAATCGAAAGAGAAGCGTGTTCCCTTTCAGATGACACCACGATTGCAAGATCTGGCCAATTTTCGATTTTGCAGAATCGCATGTACGAAGCCTTCTTTGAGCTGAGCTGACCTCAGGTAATGGAGAAAATGGCAGATTGACGCAAAAAAGTCAAGCAGTTGCACACAAACGTTCGCCTCCTTTTGCGGTTAATTCCGAATGTAAAGCACATAGAGATATGAGATGTGCATCAATCGAAAAAGGAGCATGTTCCCTTCCAAATGACACCACGATTGCAAGATCTGGCCAATTTTCGATTTTTCAGAATCGCATGTACGAAGCCTTTTTTGAGCATAGCTAACCTCGGGTAATGGAGAAAATAGCAGATTTACGCAATAAGTCAAGCAGTTGCGCACAAACCTTTCCCTCCTTTTGCGGTTAATTCCGAAAGTAAAGCACATAGAGATATGAGGGGTGCATCAATCGAAAGTGGAGCATGTTCCCTTTCAGATGACACCACGATTGCAAGATCTGGCCAATTTTCGATTTTGCAGAATCGCATGTACGAAGCCTTCTTTGAGCGGAGCTGACCTCGGGTAATGGAGAAAATGGCAGATTGACGCAAAAAAGTCAAGCAGTTGCACACAAACGTTCGCCTGCTTTTGCGGTTAATTCCGAATGTAAAGCACATAGAGATATGAGAGGTGCATCAATCGAAAGAGGAGCATGTTCCCTTTCAGATGACACCACGATTGGAACAACTGGAAAAATTTTTGATTGTTGAGATTGGCATATACAGAGCGTTCTTTGAGCGGTGCTGACCTCGGGTAATGGAGAAAATGGCAGATTTACGCAATAAGTCAAGCAGTTGCACACAAACCTTTTCCTCCTTTTGCGGTTAATTCCAAATGTAAAGCACATAGAGATATGAGGGGTGCATCAATCGAAAGTGGAGCATGTTCCCTTTCAGATGACACCACGATTGGAACAACTGGAAAAATTTTTGATTGTTGAGATTGGCATATACAGAGCGTTCTTTGAGCGGTGCTGACCTCTGGTAATGGAGAAAATGGCAGATTTACGCAATAAGTCAAGCAGTTGCACACAAACGTTCGCCTCCTTTTGAGGTTATTTCCGAATGTAAAGCACATAGAGATATGAGGGGTGCATCAATCAAAAGTGGAGCATGTTCCCTTTCAGATGACACCATGATTCCAAGATCTGGCCAATTGTCGATTTTGCAGAATCGCATGTACGAAGCCTTCTTTGAGCGGAGCTGAACTCGGGTAATGGAGAAAATGGCAGGTTGACGCAAAAAAGTCAAGTAGTTGCACACAAACGTTCGCCTCCTTTTGCGGTTAATTCCGAAAGTAAACCACATAGAGATAAGACAGGTGCATCAATCGAAAGAGAAGCGTGTTCCCTTTCAGATGACACCACGATTGCAAGATCTGGCCAATTTTCGATTTTGCAGAATCGCATGTACGAAGCCTTCTTTGAGCTGAGCTGACCTCAGGTAATGGAGAAAATGGCAGATTGACGCAAAAAAGTCAAGCAGTTGCACACAAACGTTCGCCTCCTTTTGCGGTTAATTCCGAATGTAAAGCACATAGAGATATGAGATGTGCATCAATCGAAAAAGGAGCATGTTCCCTTCCAAATGACACCACGATTGCAAGATCTGGCCAATTTTCGATTTTTCAGAATCGCATGTACGAAGCCTTTTTTGAGCATAGCTAACCTCGGGTAATGGAGAAAATAGCAGATTTACGCAATAAGTCAAGCAGTTGCGCACAAACCTTTCCCTCCTTTTGCGGTTAATTCCGAAAGTAAAGCACATAGAGATATGAGGGGTGCATCAATCGAAAGTGGAGCATGTTCCCTTTCAGATGACACCACGATTGCAAGATCTGGCCAATTTTCGATTTTGCAGAATCGCATGTACGAAGCCTTCTTTGAGCGGAGCTGACCTCGGGTAATGGAGAAAATGGCAGATTGACGCAAAAAAGTCAAGCAGTTGCACACAAACGTTCGCCTGCTTTTGCGGTTAATTCCGAATGTAAAGCACATAGAGATATGAGAGGTGCATCAATCGAAAGAGGAGCATGTTCCCTTTCAGATGACACCACGATTGGAACAACTGGAAAAATTTTTGATTGTTGAGATTGGCATATACAGAGCGTTCTTTGAGCGGTGCTGACCTCGGGTAATGGAGAAAATGGCAGATTTACGCAATAAGTCAAGCAGTTGCACACAAACCTTTTCCTCCCTTTGCGGTTAATTCCAAATGTAAAGCACATAGAGATATGAGGGGTGCATCAATCGAAAGTGGACCATGTTCCCTTTCAGATGACACCACGATTGGAACAACTGGAAAAATTTTTGATTGTTGAGATTGGCATATACAGAGCGTTCTTTGAGCGGTGCTGACCTCGGGTAATGGAGAAAATGGCAGATTTACGCAGTAAGTCAAGCAGTTGCACACAAACGTTCGCCTCCTTTTGAGGTTATTTCCGAATGTAAAGCACATAGAGATATGAGGGGTGCATCAATCAAAAGTGGAGCATGTTCCCTTTCAGATGACACCACGATTGCAAGATCTGGCCAATTTTTGATTTTTCAGAATCGCATGTACGAAGCCTTCTTTGAGCGGAGCTCACCTCGGGTAATGGAGAAAATGGCAGATTTACGCAATAAGTCAAGCAGTTGCACACAAACCTTTTCCTCCTTTTGCGGTTAATTCCAAATGTAAAGCACATAGAGATATGAGGGGTGCATCAATCGAAAGTGGAGCATGTTCCCTTTCAGATGACACCACGATTGGAACAACTGGAAAAATTTTTGATTGTTGAGATTGGCATATACAGAGCGTTCTTTGAGCGGTGCTGACCTCGGGTAATGGAGAAAATGGCAGATTTACGCAATAAGTCAAGCAGTTGCACACAAACGTTCGCCTCCTTTTGAGGTTATTTCCGAATGTAAAGCACATAGAGATATGAGGGGTGCATCAATCAAAAGTGGAGCATGTTCCCTTTCAGATGACACCATGATTCCAAGATCTGGCCAATTGTCGATTTTGCAGAATCGCATGTACGAAGCCTTCTTTGAGCGGAGCTGAACTCGGGTAATGGAGAAAATGGCAGATTGACGCAAAAAAGTCAAGCAGTTGCACACAAACGTTCGCCTCCTTTTGCGGTTAATTCCGAAAGTAAAGCACATAGAGATAAGACAGGTGCATCAATCGAAAGAGAAGCGTGTTCCCTTTCAGATGACACCACGATTGCAAGATCTGGCCAATTTTCGATTTTGCAGAATCGCATGTACGAAGCCTTCTTTGAGCTGAGCTGACCTCAGGTAATGGAGAAAATGGCAGATTGACGCAAAAAAGTCAAGCAGTTGCACACAAACGTTCGCCTCCTTTTGCGGTTAATTCCGAATGTAAAGCACATAGAGATATGAGATGTGCATCAATCGAAAAAGGAGCATGTTCCCTTCCAGATGACACCACGATTGCAAGATCTGGCCAATTTTCGATTTTTCAGAATCGCATGTACGAAGCCTTTTTTGAGCATAGCTAACCTCGGGTAATGGAGAAAATAGCAGATTTACGCAATAAGTCAAGCAGTTGCGCACAAACCTTTCCCTCCTTTTGCGGTTAATTCCGAATGTAAAGCACATAGAGATATGAGGGGTGCATCAATCGAAAGTAGAGCATGTTCCCTTTCAGATGACACGACGATTGCAAGATCTGGCCAATTTTCGATTTTGCAGAATCGCATGTACGAAGCCTTCTTTGAGCGGAGCTGACCTCGGGTAATGGAGAAAATGGCAGATTGACGCAAAAAAGTCAAGCAGTTGCACACAAACGTTCGCCTGCTTTTGCGGTTAATTCCGAATGTAAAGCACATAGAGATATGAGAGGTGCATCAATCGAAAGAGGAGCATGTTCCCTTTCAGATGACACCACGATTGGAACAACTGGAAAATTTTTTGATTGTTGAGATTGGCATATACAGAGCGTTCTTTGAGCGGTGCTGACCTCGGGTAATGGAGAAAATGGCAGATTTACGCAATAAGTCAAGCAGTTGCACACAAACCTTTTCCTCCCTTTGCGGTTAATTCCAAATGTAAAGCACATAGAGATATGAGGGGTGCATCAATCGAAAGTGGAGCATGTTCCCTTTCAGATGACACCACGATTGGAACAACTGGAAAAATTTTTGATTGTTGAGATTGTCATATACAGAGCGTTCTTTGAGCGGTGCTGACCTCGGGTAATGGAGAATATGGCAGATTTACGCAGTAAGTCAAGCAGTTGCACACAAACGTTCGCCTCCTTTTGAGGTTATTTCCGAATGTAAAGCACATAGAGATATGAGGGGTGCATCAATCAAAAGTGGAGCATGTTCCCTTTCAGATGACACCATGATTCCAAGATCTGGCCAATTGTCGATTTTGCAGAATCGCATGTACGAAGCCTTCTTTGAGCGGAGCTGACCTCGGGTAATGGAGAAAATGGCAGATTGACGCAAAAAAGTCAAGCAGTTGCACACAAACGTTCGCCTGCTTTTGCGGTTAATTCCGAAAGTAAAGCACATAGAGATAGGACAGGTGCATCAATCGAAAGAGAAGCGTGTTCCCTTTCAGATGACACCATGATTGCAAGATCTGGCCAATTTTTGATTTTTCAGAATCGCATGTACGAAGCCTTTTTTAAGCGGAGCTGACCTCGGGTAATGGAGAAAATGGCAGATTGACGCAAAAAAGTCAAGCAGTTGCACACAAACGTTCGCCTGCTTTTGCGGTTATTTCCGAAAGTAAAGCACATAGAGATATGACAGGTGCATCAATCGAAAGAGGAGCATGTTCCCTTCCAGATGACACCACGATTGCAAGATCTGGCCAATTTTTGATTTTTCAGAATCGCATGTACGAAGCCTTTTTTGAGCATAGCTAACCTCGGGTAATGAAGAAAATGGCAGATTTACGCAATAAGTCAAGCAGTTGCACACAAACCTTTTCCTCCTTTTGCGGTTATTTTGGAAAGTAAAGCACATAGAGATATGAGGGGTGCATCAATCGAAAGTGGAGCGTTTTCCCTTTCAGCATGTTCCCTTTCAGATGACACCACGATTGCAAGATCTGGCCAATTTTTGATTTTTCAGAATCGCATGTACGAAGCCTTTTTTAAGCGGAGCTGACCTCGGGTAATGGAGAAAATGGCAGATTGACGCAAAAAAGTCAAGCAGTTGCACACAAACGTTCGCCTCCTTTTGCGGTTAATTCCGAATGTAAAGCACATAGAGATATGAGAGGTGCATCAATCGAAAGAGGAGCATGTTCCCTTTCAGATGACTCCACGATTGCAAGATCTGGCTAATTTTTGATTTTTCAGAATCGCATGTACGAAGCCTTTTTTGAGCATAGCTAACCTCGGGTAATGGAGAAAATAGCAGATTTACGCAATAAGTCAAGCAGTTGCACACAAACCTTTTCCTCCTTTTGCGGTTATTTTGGAAAGTAAATCACATAGAGATATGAGGGGTGCATCAATCGAAAGTGGAGCGTGTTCCCTTTCAGATGACACCACGATTGAGAGATCTGGCCAATTTTTGATTTTTCAGAATCGCATGTACGAAGCCTTTTTTAAGCGGAGCTGACCTCGGGTAATGGAGAAAATAGCAGATTTACGCAATAAGTCAAGCAGTTGCGCACAAACCTTTCCCTCCTTTTGCGGTTAATTCCGAATGTAAAGCACATAGAGATATGAGAGGTGCATCAATCGAAAGTGGAGCATGTTCCCTTTCAGATGACACCACGATTGGAAGATGTGGCCAATTTTTGATTTTTCAGAATCGCATGTACGAAGCCTTCTTTGAGCGGAGCTCACCTCGGGTAATGGAGAAAATGGCAGATTGACGCAAAAAAGTCAAGCAGTTGCACACAAACGTTCGCCTGCTTTTGCGGTTAATTCCGAATGTAAAGCACATAAAGATATCAGAGGTGCATCAATCGAAAGTGGAGCATGTTCCCTTTCCGATGACACCACGATTGCAAGATCTGGCCAATTTTCGATTTTGCAGAATCGCATGTACGAAGCCTTTCATGAGCATAGATGACCTCGGGTAATGGAGAAAATGGCAGATTTACGCAATAAGTCAAGCAGTTGCACACAAACCTTTTCCTCCTTTTGCGGTTATTTTGGAAAGTAAAGCACATAGAGATATGAGGGGTGCATCAATCGAAAGTGGAGCGTGTTCCCTTTCAGATGACACCACGATTGCAAGATGTAGCCAATTTTTAATTTTTTAGAATCGCATGTACGAAGCCTTTTTTGAGCGGAGCTGACCTCGGGTAATGGAGAAAATGGCAGATTGACGCAAAAAAGTCAAGCAGTTGCACACAAACGTTCGCCTGCTTTTGCGGTTAATTCCGAAAGTAAAGCACATAGAGATAGGACAGGTGCATCAATCGAAAGAGAAGCGTGTTCTCTTTCAGATGACACCATGATTCCAAGATCTGGCCAATTGTCGATTTTGCAGAATCGCATGTACGAAGCCTTCTTTGAGCGGAGCTGACCTCGGGTAATGGAGAAAATGGCAGATTGACGCAAAAAAGTCAAGCAGTTGCACACAAACGTTCGCCTGCTTTTGCGGTTAATTCCGAAAGTAAAGCACATAGAGATAGGACAGGTGCATCAATCGAAAGAGAAGCGTGTTCCCTTTCAGATGACACCATGATTGCAAGATCTGGCCAATTTTTGATTTTTCAGAATCGCATGTACGAAGCCTTTTTTAAGCGGAGCTGACCTCGGGTAATGGAGAAAATGGCAGATTGACGCAAAAAAGTCAAGCAGTTGCACACAAACGTTCGCCTGCTTTTGCGGTTATTTCCGAAAGTAAAGCACATACAGATATGAGAGGTGCATCAATCGAAAGTGGAGCATGTTCCCTTTCAGATGACACCACGATTGCAAGATCTGGCCAATTTTTGATTTTTCAGAATCGCATGTACGAAGCCTTTTTTAAGCGGTGCTGACCTCGGGTAATGGAGAAAATGGCAAATTGACGCAAAAAAGTCAAGTAGTTGCACACAAACCTTTCCCTCCTTTTGCGGTTAATTCCGAAAGTAAAGCACATAGAGATATGAGGGGTGCATCAATCGAAAGTGGAGCATGTTCCCTTTCAGATGACACCACGATTGCAAGATCTGGCCAATTTTCGATTTTGCAGAATCGCATGTACGAAGCCTTCTTTGAGCGGAGCTGACCTCAGGTAATGGAGAAAATGGCAGATTGACGCAAAAAAGTCAAGCAGTTGCACACAAACGTTCGCCTCCTTTTGCGGTTAATTCCGAATGTAAAGCACATAGAGATATGAGAGGTGCATCAATCGAAAGAGGAGCATGTTCCCTTCCAGATGACACCACGATTGCAAGATCTGGCCAATTTTTGATTTTTCAGAATCGCATGTACGAAGCCTTTTTTGAGCATAGCTAACCTCGGGTAATGGAGAAAATAGCAGATTTACGCAATAAGTCAAGCAGTTGCGCACAAACCTTTCCCTCCTTTTGCGGTTAATTCCGAAAGTAAAGCACATAGAGATATGAGGGGTGCATCAATCGAAAGTGGAGCATGTTCCCTTTCAGATGACACGACGATTGCAAGATCTGGCCAATTTTCGATTTTGCAGAATCGCATGTACGAAGCCTTCTTTGAGCGGAGCTGACCTCGGGTAATGGAGAAAATGGCAGATTGACGCAGAAAAGTCAAGCAGTTGCACACAAACGTTCGCCTGCTTTTGCGGTTAATTCCGAATGTAAAGCACATAGAGATATGAAAGGTGCATCAATCGAAAGAGGAGCATGTTCCCTTCCAGATGACACCACGATTGCAAGATCTGGCCAATTTTTGATTTTTCAGAATCGCATGTACGAAGCCTTCTTTGAGCGGAGCTCACCTCGGGTAATGGAGAAAATGGCAGATTTACGCAATAAGTCAAGCAGTTGCACACAAACCTTTTCCTCCTTTTGCGGTTAATTCCAAATGTAAAGCACATAGAGATATGAGGGGTGCATCAATCGAAAGTGGAGCATGTTCCCTTTCAGATGACACCACGATTGGAACAACTGGAAAAATTTTTGATTTTTGAGATTGGCATATACGGAGCCTTCTTTGAGCGGTGCTGACCTCGGGTAATGGAGAAAATGGCAGATTTACGCAATAAGTCAAGCAGTTGCACACAAACGTTCGCCTCCTTTTGAGGTTATTTCCGAAAGTAAAGCACATAGAGATATGAGGGTTGCATCAATCAAAAGTGGAGCATGTTCCCTTTCAGATGACACCATGATTCCAAGATCTGGCCAATTTTCGATTTTGCAGAATCGCATGTACGAAGCCTTCTTTGAGCGGAGCTGACCTCGGGTAATGGAGAAAATGGCAGATTGACGCAAAAAAGTCAAGCAGTTGCACACAAACGTTCGCCTCCTTTTGCGGTTAATTCCGAAAGTAAAGCACATAGAGATATGAGAGGTGCATCAATCGAAAAAGGAGCATGTTCCCTTCCAGATGACACCACGATTGCAAGATCTGGCCAATTTTTGATTTTTCAGAATCGCATGTACGAAGCCTTTTTTAAGCGGAGCTGACCTCGGGTAATGGAGAAAATGGCAGATTGACGCAAAAAAGTCAAGCAGTTGCACACAAACGTTCGCCTCCTTTTGCGGTTATTTCCGAAAGTAAAGCACATAGAGATATGAGAGGTGCATCAATCGAAAGTGGAGCGTGTTCCCTTTCAGATGACACCACGATTGCAAGATCTGGCCAATTTTTGATTTTTCAGAATCGCATGTACGAAGCCTTTTTTAAGCGGAGCTGACGTCGGGTAATGGAGAAAATAGCAGATTTACGCAATAAGTCAAGCAGTTGCGCACAAACCTTTCCCTCCTTTTGCGGTTAATTCCGAATGTAAAGCACATAGAGATATGAGGGGTGCATCAATCGAAAGTGGAGCGTGTTCCCTTTCAGATGACACGACGATTGCAAGATCTGGCCAATTTTCGATTTTGCAGAATCGCATGTACGAAGCCTTCTTTGAGCGGAGCTGACCTCGGGTAATGGAGAAAATGGCAGATTGACGCAGAAAAGTCAAGCAGTTGCACACAAACGTTCGCCTGCTTTTGCGGTTAATTCCGAATGTAAAGCACATAGAGATATGAGAGGTGCATCAATCGAAAGAGGAGCATGTTCCCTTCCAGATGACACCACGATTGCAAGATCTGGCCAATTTTTGATTTTTCAGAATCGCATGTACGAAGCCTTCTTTGAGCGGAGCTCACCTCGGGTAATGGAGAAAATGGCAGATTTACGCAATAAGTCAAGCAGTTGCACACAAACCTTTTCCTCCTTTTGCGGTTAATTCCAAATGTAAAGCACATAGAGATATGAGGGGTGCATCAATCGAAAGTGGAGCATGTTCCCTTTCAGATGACACCACGATTGCAAGATCTGGCCAATTTTCGATTTTTCAGAATCGCATGTACGAAGCCTTCTTTGAGCGGAGCTGACCTCAGGTAATGGAGAAAATGGCAGATTGACGCAAAAAAGTCAAGCAGTTGCACACAAACGTTCGCCTCCTTTTGCGGTTAATTCCGAATGTAAAGCACATAGAGATATGAGAGGTGCATCAATCGAAAAAGGAGCATGTTCCCTTCCAGATGACACCACGATTGCAAGATCTGGCCAATTTTCGATTTTTCAGAATCGCATGTACGAAGCCTTTTTTGAGCATAGCTAACCTCGGGTAATGGAGAAAATAGCAGATTTACGCAATAAGTCAAGCAGTTGCGCACAAACCTTTCCCTCCTTTTGCGGTTAATTCCGAAAGTAAAGCACATAGAGATATGAGGGGTGCATCAATCGAAAGTGGAGCATGTTCCCTTTCAGATGACACCACGATTGCAAGATCTGGCCAATTTTCGATTTTGCAGAATCGCATGTACGAAGCCTTCTTTGAGCGGAGCTGACCTCGGGTAATGGAGAAAATGGCAGATTGACGCAGAAAAGTCAAGCAGTTGCACACAAACGTTCGCCTGCTTTTGCGGTTAATTCCGAATGTAAAGCACATAGAGATATGAGAGGTGCATCAATCGAAAGAGGAGCATGTTCCCTTCCAGATGACACCACGATTGCAAGATCTGGCCAATTTTTGATTTTTCAGAATCGCATGTACGAAGCCTTCTTTGAGCGGAGCTCACCTCGGGTAATGGAGAAAATGGCAGATTTACGCAATAAGTCAAGCAGTTGCACACAAACCTTTTCCTCCTTTTGCGGTTAATTCCAAATGTAAAGCACATAGAGATATGAGGGGTGCATCAATCGAAAGTGGAGCATGTTCCCTTTCAGATGACACCACGATTGGAACAACTGGAAAAATTTTTGATTTTTGAGATTGGCATATACGGAGCCTTCTTTGAGCGGTGCTGACCTCGGGTAATGGAGAAAATGGCAGATTTACGCAATAAGTCAAGCAGTTGCACACAAACGTTCGCCTCCTTTTGAGGTTATTTCCGAAAGTAAAGCACATAGAGATATGAGGGGTGCATCAATCAAAAGTGGAGCATGTTCCCTTTCAGATGACACCATGATTCCAAGATCTGGCCAATTGTCGATTTTGCAGAATCGCATGTACGAAGCCTTCTTTGAGCGGAGCTGACCTCGGGTAATGGAGAAAATGGCAGATTGACGCAAAAAAGTCAAGCAGTTGCACACAAACGTTCGCCTGCTTTTGCGGTTAATTCCGAAAGTAAAGCACATAGAGATAGGACAGGTGCATCAATCGAAAGAGAAGCGTGTTCCCTTTCAGATGACACCATGATTGCAAGATCTGGCCAATTTTTGATTTTTCAGAATCGCATGTACGAAGCCTTTTTTAAGCGGAGCTGACCTCGGGTAATGGAGAAAATGGCAGATTGACGCAAAAAAGTCAAGCAGTTGCACACAAACGTTCGCCTCCTTTTGCGGTTATTTCCGAAAGTAAAGCACATAGAGATATGAGAGGTGCATCAATCGAAAGTGGAGCGTGTTCCCTTTCAGATGACACCACGATTGCAAGATCTGGCCAATTTTTGATTTTTCAGAATCGCATGTACGAAGCCTTTTTTAAGCGGAGCTGACGTCGGGTAATGGAGAAAATAGCAGATTTACGCAATAAGTCAAGCAGTTGCGCACAAACCTTTCCCTCCTTTTGCGGTTAATTCCGAATGTAAAGCACATAGAGATATGAGGGGTGCATCAATCGAAAGTGGAGCGTGTTCCCTTTCAGATGACACGACGATTGCAAGATCTGGCCAATTTTCGATTTTGCAGAATCGCATGTACGAAGCCTTCTTTGAGCGGAGCTGACCTCGGGTAATGGAGAAAATGGCAGATTGACGCAGAAAAGTCAAGCAGTTGCACACAAACGTTCGCCTGCTTTTGCGGTTAATTCCGAATGTAAAGCACATAGAGATATGAGAGGTGCATCAATCGAAAGAGGAGCATGTTCCCTTCCAGATGACACCACGATTGCAAGATCTGGCCAATTTTTGATTTTTCAGAATCGCATGTACGAAGCCTTCTTTGAGCGGAGCTCACCTCGGGTAATGGAGAAAATGGCAGATTTACGCAATAAGTCAAGCAGTTGCACACAAACCTTTTCCTCCTTTTGCGGTTAATTCCAAATGTAAAGCACATAGAGATATGAGGGGTGCATCAATCGAAAGTAGAGCGTTTTCCCTTTCAGATGACACCACGATTGGAACAACTGGAAAAATTTTTGATTTTTGAGATTGGCATATACGGAGCCTTCTTTGAGCGGTGCTGACCTCGGGTAATGGAGAAAATAGCAGATTTACGCAATAAGTCAAGCAGTTGCGCACAAACCTTTCCCTCCTTTTGCGGTTAATTCCGAAAGTAAAGCACATAGAGATATGAGGGGTGCATCAATCGAAAGTGGAGCATGTTCCCTTTCAGATGACAACGACGATTGCAAGATCTGGCCAATTTTCGATTTTGCAGAATCGCATGTACGAAGCCTTCTTTGAGCGGAGCTGACCTCGGGTAATGGAGAAATTGGCAGATTGACGCAGAAAAGTCAAGCAGTTGCACACAAACGTTCGCCTGCTTTTGCGGTTAATTCCGAATGTAAAGCACATAGAGATATGAGAGGTGCATCAATCGAAAGAGGAGCATGTTCCCTTCCAGATGACACCACGATTGCAAGATCTGGCCAATTTTTGATTTTTCAGAATCGCATGTACGAAGCCTTCTTTGAGCGGAGCTCACCTCGGGTAATGGAGAAAATGGCAGATTTACGCAATAAGTCAAGCAGTTGCACACAAACCTTTTCCTCCTTTTGCGGTTAATTCCAAATGTAAAGCACATAGAGATATGAGGGGTGCATCAATCGAAAGTGGAGCATGTTCCCTTTCAGATGACACCACGATTGGAACAACTGGAAAAATTTTTGATTTTTGAGATTGGCATATACGGAGCCTTCTTTGAGCGGTGCTGACCTCGGGTAATGGAGAAAATGGCAGATTTACGCAATAAGTCAAGCAGTTGCACACAAACGTTCGCCTCCTTTTGAGGTTATTTCCGAAAGTAAAGCACATAGAGATATGAGGGGTGCATCAATCAAAAGTGGAGCATGTTCCCTTTCAGATGACACCATGATTCCAAGATCTGGCCAATTGTCGATTTTGCAGAATCGCATGTACGAAGCCTTCTTTGAGCGGAGCTGACCTCGGGTAATGGAGAAAATGGCAGATTGACGCAAAAAAGTCAAGCAGTTGCACACAAACGTTCGCCTGCTTTTGCGGTTAATTCCGAAAGTAAAGCACATAGAGATAGGACAGGTGCATCAATCGAAAGAGAAGCGTGTTCCCTTTCAGATGACACCATGATTGCAAGATCTGGCCAATTTTTGATTTTTCAGAATCGCATGTACGAAGCCTTTTTTAAGCGGAGCTGACCTCGGGTAATGGAGAAAATGGCAGATTGACGCAAAAAAGTCAAGCAGTTGCACACAAACGTTCGCCTCCTTTTGCGGTTATTTCCGAAAGTAAAGCACATAGAGATATGAGAGGTGCATCAATCGAAAGTGGAGCGTGTTCCCTTTCAGATGACACCACGATTGCAAGATCTGGCCAATTTTTGATTTTTCAGAATCGCATGTACGAAGCCTTTTTTAAGCGGAGCTGACGTCGGGTAATGGAGAAAATAGCAGATTTACGCAATAAGTCAAGCAGTTGCGCACAAACCTTTCCCTCCTTTTGCGGTTAATTCCGAATGTAAAGCACATAGAGATATGAGGGGTGCATCAATCGAAATTGGAGCGTGTTCCCTTTCAGATGACACGACGATTGCAAGATCTGGCCAATTTTCGATTTTGCAGAATCGCATGTACGAAGCCTTCTTTGAGCGGAGCTGACCTCGGGTAATGGAGAAAATGGCAGATTGACGCAGAAAAGTCAAGCAGTTGCACACAAACGTTCGCCTGCTTTTGCGGTTAATTCCGAATGTAAAGCACATAGAGATATGAGAGGTGCATCAATCGAAAGAGGAGCATGTTCCCTTCCAGATGACACCACGATTGCAAGATCTGGCCAATTTTTGATTTTTCAGAATCGCATGTACGAAGCCTTCTTTGAGCGGAGCTCACCTCGGGTAATGGAGAAAATGGCAGATTTACGCAATAAGTCAAGCAGTTGCACACAAACCTTTTCCTCCTTTTGCGGTTAATTCCAAATGTAAAGCACATAGAGATATGAGGGGTGCATCAATCGAAAGTGGAGCATGTTCCCTTTCAGATGACACCACGATTGGAACAACTGGAAAAATTTTTGATTTTTGAGATTGGCATATACGGAGCCTTCTTTGAGCGGTGCTGACCTCGGGTAATGGAGAAAATAGCAGATTTACGCAATAAGTCAAGCAGTTGCGCACAAACCTTTCCCTCCTTTTGCGGTTAATTCCGAAAGTAAAGCACATAGAGATATGAGGGGTGCATCAATCGAAAGTGGAGCATGTTCCCTTTCAGATGACACGACGATTGCAAGATCTGGCCAATTTTCGATTTTGCAGAATCGCATGTACGAAGCCTTCTTTGAGCGGTGCTGACCTCGGGTAATGGAGAAAATGGCAGATTGACGCAAAAAAGTCAAGCAGTTGCACACAAACGTTCGCCTCCTTTTGCGGTTATTTCCGAAAGTAAAGCACATAGAGATATGAGGGGTGCATCAATCGAAAGTGGAGCATGTTCCCTTTCAGATGACACCACGATTGCAAGATCTGGCCAATTTTTGATTTTTCAGAATCGCATGTACGAAGCCTTTTTTAAGCGGAGCTGACGTCGGGTAATGGAGAAAATAGCAGATTTACGCAATAAGTCAAGCAGTTGCGCACAAACCTTTCCCTCCTTTTGCGGTTAATTCCGAATGTAAAGCACATAGAGATATGAGGGGTGCATCAATCGAAAGTGGAGCGTGTTCCCTTTCAGATGACACGACGATTGCAAGATCTGGCCAATTTTCGATTTTGCAGAATCGCATGTACGAAGCCTTCTTTGAGCGGAGCTGACCTCGGGTAATGGAGAAAATGGCAGATTGACGCAGAAAAGTCAAGCAGTTGCACACAAACGTTCGCCTGCTTTTGCGGTTAATTCCGAATGTAAAGCACATAGAGATATGAGGGGTGCATCAATCGAAAGTGGAGCGTGTTCCCTTTCAGATGACACGACGATTGCAAGATCTGGCCAATTTTCGATTTTGCAGAATCGCATGTACGAAGCCTTCTTTGAGCGGAGCTGACCTCGGGTAATGGAGAAAATGGCAGATTGACGCAGAAAAGTCAAGCAGTTGCACACAAACGTTCGCCTGCTTTTGCGGTTAATTCCGAATGTAAAGCACATAGAGATATGAGAGGTGCATCAATCGAAAGAGGAGCATGTTCCCTTCCAGATGACACCACGATTGCAAGATCTGGCCAATTTTTGATTTTTCAGAATCGCATGTACGAAGCCTTCTTTGAGCGGAGCTCACCTCGGGTAATGGAGAAAATGGCAGATTTACGCAATAAGTCAAGCAGTTGCACACAAACCTTTTCCTCCTTTTGCGGTTAATTCCAAATGTAAAGCACATAGAGATATGAGGGGTGCATCAATCGAAAGTGGAGCATGTTCCCTTTCAGATGACACCACGATTGGAACAACTGGAAAAATTTTTGATTTTTGAGATTGGCATATACGGAGCCTTCTTTGAGCGGTGCTGACCTCGGGTAATGGAGAAAATAGCAGATTTACGCAATAAGTCAAGCAGTTGCGCACAAACCTTTCCCTCCTTTTGCGGTTAATTCCGAAAGTAAAGCACATAGAGATATGAGGGGTGCATCAATCGAAAGTGGAGCATGTTCCCTTTCAGATGACACGACGATTGCAAGATCTGGCCAATTTTCGATTTTGCAGAATCGCATGTACGAAGCATTCTTTGAGCGGAGCTGACCTCGGGTAATGGAGAAAATGGCAGATTGACGCAGAAAAGTCAAGCAGTTGCACACAAACGTTCGCCTGCTTTTGCGGTTAATTCCGAATGTAAAGCACATAGAGATATGAGAGGTGCATCAATCGAAAGAGGAGCATGTTCCCATCCAGATGACACCACGATTGCAAGATCTGGCCAATTTTTGATTTTTCAGAATCGCATGTACGAAGCCTTCTTTGAGCGGAGCTCACCTCGGGTAATGGAGAAAATGGCAGATTTACGCAATAAGTCAAGCAGTTGCACACAAACCTTTTCCTCCTTTTGCGGTTAATTCCAAATGTAAAGCACATAGAGATATGAGGGGTGCATCAATCAAAAGTGGAGCATGTTCCCTTTCAGATGACACCACGATTGGAACAACTGGAAAAATTTTTGATTTTTGAGATTGGCATATACGGAGCCTTTTTTAAGCGGAGCTGACGTCGGGTAATGGAGAAAATAGCAGATTTACGCAATAAGTCAAGCAGTTGCGCACAAACCTTTCCCTCCTTTTGCGGTTAATTCCGAATGTAAAGCACATAGAGATATGAGGGGTGCATCAATCGAAAGTGGAGCGTGTTCCCTTTCAGATGACACCACGATTGGAAGATGTGGCCAATTTTCGATTTTGCAGAATCGCATGTACGAAGCCTTCTTTGAGCGGAGCTAACCTCGGGTAATGGAGAAAATGGCAGATTGACGCAAAAAAGTCAAGCAGTTGCACACAAACGTTCGCCTGCTTTTGCGGTTAATTCCAAATGTAAAGCACATAAAGATATGAGAGGTGCATCAATCGAAAGTGGAGGGTGTTCCCTTTCAGATGACACCACGATTGCAAGATCTGGCCAATTTTTGATTTTTCAGAATCGCATGTACGAAGCCTTTTTTAAGCGGAGCTGACCTCGGGTAATGGAGAAAATGGCAGATTGACGCAAAAAAGTCAAGCAGTTGCACACAAACGTTCGCCTCCTTTTGCGGTTAATTCCGAATGTAAAGCACATACAGATATGAGAGGTGCATCAATCGAAAGTGGAGCATGTTCCCTTTCAGATGACACCACGATTGCAAGATCTGGCCAATTTTTGATTTTTCAGAATCGCATGTACGAAGCCTGTTTTAAGCGGTGCTGACCTCGGGTAATGGAGAAAATGGCAGGTTGACGCAAAAAAGTCAAGTAGTTGCACACAAACGTTCGCCTGCTTTTGCGGTTAATTCCGAATGTAAAGCACATAGAGATATGAGGGGTGCATCAATCGAAAGTGGAGCATGTTCCCTTTCAGATGACACCACGATTGCAAGATCTGGCCAATTTTCGATTTTGCAGAATCGCATGTACGAAGCCTTCTTTGAGCGGAGCTGACCTCAGGTAATGGAGAAAATGGCAGATTGACGCAAAAAAGTCAAGCAGTTGCACACAAACGTTCGCCTCCTTTTGCGGTTAATTCCGAATGTAAAGCACATAGAGATATGAGAGGTGCATCAATCGAAAGAGAAGCATGTTTCCTTCCAGATGACACCACGATTGCAAGATCTGGCCAATTTTCGATTTTTCAGAATCGCATGTACGAAGCCTTTTTTGAGCATAGCTAACCTCGGGTAATGGAGAAAATAGCAGATTTACGCAATAAGTCAAGCAGTTGCGCACAAACCTTTCCCTCCTTTTGCGGTTAATTCCGAAAGTAAAGCACATAGAGATATGAGGGGTGCATCAATCGAAAGTGGAGCATGTTCCCTTTCAGATGACACGACGATTGCAAGATCTGGCCAATTTTCGATTTTGCAGAATCGCATGTACGAAGCCTTCTTTGAGCGGTGCTGACCTCGGGTAATGGAGAAAATGGCAGATTGACGCAAAAAGTCAAGCAGTTGCACAAAAACGTTCGCCTGCTTTTGCGGTTAATTCCGAATGTAAAGCACATAGAGATATGAGAGGTGCATCAATCGAAAGAGGAGCATGTTCCCTTCCAGATGACACCACGATTGCAAGATCTGGCCAATTTTTGATTTTTCAGAATCGCATGTACGAAGCCTTCTTTGAGCGGAGCTCACCTCGGGTAATGGAGAAAATGGCAGATTTACGCAATAAGTCAAGCAGTTGCACACAAACCTTTTCCTCCTTTTGCGGTTAATTCCAAATGTAAAGCACATAGAGATATGAGGGGTGCATCAATCGAAAGTGGAGCATGTTCCCTTTCAGATGACACCACGATTGGAACAACTGGAAAAATTTTTGATTTTTGAGATTGGCATATACGGAGCCTTCTTTGAGCGGTGCTGACCTCGGGTAATGGAGAAAATAGCAGATTTACGCAATAAGTCAAGCAGTTGCGCACAAACCTTTCCCTCCTTTTGCGGTTAATTCCGAAAGTAAAGCACATAGAGAGGTGCATCAATCGAAAGTGGAGCATGTTCCCTTTCAGATGACACGACGATTGCAAGATCTGGCCAATTTTCGATTTTGCAGAATCGCATGTACGAAGCCTTCTTTGAGCGGAGCTGACCTCGGGTAATGGAGAAAATGGCAGATTGACGCAAAAAAGTCAAGCAGTTGCACACAAACGTTCGCCTCCTTTTGCGGTTATTTCCGAATGTAAAGCACATAGAGATATGAGGGGTGCATCAATCGAAAGTGGAGCGTGTTCCCTTTCAGATGACACAACGATTGCAAGATCTGGCCAATTTTCGATTTTGCAGAATCGCATGTACGAAGCCTTCTTTGAGCGGAGCTGACCTCGGGTAATGGAGAAAATGGCAGATTGACGCAGAAAAGTCAAGCAGTTGCACACAAACGTTCGCCTGCTTTTGCGGTTAATTCCGAATGTAAAGCACATAGAGATATGAGAGGTGCATCAATCGAAAGAGGAGCATGTTCCCTTCCAGATGACACCACGATTGCAAGATCTGGCCAATTTTTGATTTTTCAGAATCGCATGTACGAAGCCTTCTTTGAGCGGAGCTCACCTCGGGTAATGGAGAAAATGGCAGATTTACGCAATAAGTCAAGCAGTTGCACACAAACCTTTTCCTCCTTTTGCGGTTAATTCCAAATGTAAAGCACATAGAGATATGAGGGGTGCATCAATCGAAAGTGGAGCATGTTCCCTTTCAGATGACACCACGATTGGAACAACTGGAAAAATTTTTGATTTTTGAGATTGGCATATACGGAGCCTTCTTTGAGCGGTGCTGACCTCGGGTAATGGAGAAAATAGCAGATTTACGCAATAAGTCAAGCAGTTGCGCACAAACCTTTCCCTCCTTTTGCGGTTAATTCCGAAAGTAAAGCACATAGAGATATGAGGGGTGCATCAATCGAAAGTGGAGCATGTTCCCTTTCAGATGACACGACGATTGCAAGATCTGGGCCAATTTTCGATTTTGCAGAATCGCATGTACGAAGCCTTTTTTGAGCGGAGCTGACCTCGGGTAATGGAGAAAATGGCAGATTTACGCAACAAAGTCAAGCAGTTGCACACAAACGTTCGCCTGCTTTTGCGGTGAATTCCGAATGTAAAGCACATAAAGATATGAGAGTTGCATCAATCGAAAGAGGAGTATGTTCCCTTTCAGATGACACCACGATTGCAAGATCTGGCCAATTTTTCAATTTTTCAGAATCGCATGTACGAAGCCTTCTTTGAGAGGAGCTGACCTCGGGTAATGGAGAAAATGGCAGATTTACGCAATAAGTCAAGCAGTTGCACACAAACCTTTTCCTCCTTTTGCGGTTAATTCCGAATGTAAAGCACATAGAGATATGAGGGGTGCATTAATCGAAAGTGGAGCATGTTCCCTTTCAGATGACACCACGATTGGAACAACTGGAAAAATTTTTGATTTTTGAGATTGGCATATACGGAGCCTTTTTTAAGCGGAGCTGACGTCGGGTAATGGAGAAAATAGCAGATTTACGCAATAAGTCAAGCAGTTGCGCACAAACCTTTCCCTCCTTTTGCGGTTAATTCCGAATGTAAAGCACATAGAGATATGAGGGGTGCATCAATCGAAAGTGGAGCGTGTTCCCTTTCAGATGACACCACGATTGGAAGATGTGGCCAATTTTCGATTTTGCAGAATCGCATGTACGAAGCCTTCTTTGAGCGGAGCTAACCTCGGGTAATGGAGAAAATGGCAGATTGACGCAAAAAAGTCAAGCAGTTGCACACAAACGTTCGCCTGCTTTTGCGGTTAATTCCAAATGTAAAGCACATAAAGATATGAGAGGTGCATCAATCGAAAGTGGAGGGTGTTCCCTTTCAGATGACACCACGATTGCAAGATCTGGCCAATTTTTGATTTTTCAGAATCGCATGTACGAAGCCTTTTTTAAGCGGAGCTGACCTCGGGTAATGGAGAGAATGGCAGATTGACGCAAAAAAGTCAAGCAGTTGCACACAAACGTTCGCCTCCTTTTGCGGTTAATTCCGAATGTAAAGCACATACAGATATGAGAGGTGCATCAATCGAAAGTGGAGCATGTTCCCTTTCAGATGACACCACGATTGCAAGATTTGGCCAATTTTTGATTTTTCAGAATCGCATGTACGAAGCCTTTTTTAAGCGGTGCTGACCTCGGGTAATGGAGAAAATGGCAGGTTGACGCAAAAAAGTCAAGTAGTTGCACACAAACGTTCGCCTGCTTTTGCGGTTAATTCCGAATGTAAAGCACATAGAGATATGAGGGGTGCATCAATCGAAAGTGGAGCATGTTCCCTTTCAGATGACACCACGATTGCAAGATCTGGCCAATTTTCGATTTTGCAGAATCGCATGTACGAAGCCTTCTTTGAGCGGAGCTGACCTCAGGTAATGGAGAAAATGGCAGATTGACGCAAAAAAGTCAAGCAGTTGCACACAAACGTTCGCCTCCTTTTGCGGTTAATTCCGAATGTAAAGCACATAGAGATATGAGAGGTGCATCAATCGAAAGAGAAGCATGTTTCCTTCCAGATGACACCACGATTGCAAGATCTGGCCCAATTTTCGATTTTTCAGAATCGCATGTACGAAGCCTTTTTTGAGCATAGCTAACCTGGGGTAATGGAGAAAATAGCAGATTGACGCAATAAGTCAAGCAGTTGCGCACAAACCTTTCCCTCCTTTTGCGGTTAATTCCGAAAGTAAAGCACATAGAGATATGAGGGGTGCATCAATCGAAAGTGGAGCATGTTCCCTTTCAGATGACACGACGATTGCAAGATCTGGCCAATTTTCGATTTTGCAGAATCGCATGTACGAAGCCTTCTTTGAGCGGTGCTGACCTCGGGTAATGGAGAAAATGGCAGATTGACGCAAAAAGTCAAGCAGTTGCACACAAACGTTCGCCTCCTTTTGCGGTTATTTCCGAAAGTAAAGCACATAGAGATATGAGGGGTGCATCAATCGAAAGTGGAGCATGTTCCCTTTCAGATGACACCACGATTGCAAGATCTGGCCAATTTTTGATTTTTCAGAATCGCATGTACGAAGCCTTTTTTAAGCGGAGCTGACGTCGGGTAATGGAGAAAATAGCAGATTTACGCAATAAGTCAAGCAGTTGCGCACAAACCTTTCCCTCCTTTTGCGGTTAATTCCGAATGTAAAGCACATAGAGATATGAGGGGTGCATCAATCGAAAGTGGAGCGTGTTCCCTTTCAGATGACACGACGATTGCAAGATCTGGCCAATTTTCGATTTTGCAGAATCGCATGTACGAAGCCTTCTTTGAGCGGAGCTGACCTCGGGTAATGGAGAAAATGGCAGATTGACGCAGAAAAGTCAAGCAGTTGCACACAAACGTTCGCCTGCTTTTGCGGTTAATTCCGAATGTAAAGCACATAGAGATATGAGAGGTGCATCAATCGAAAGAGGAGCATGTTCCCTTCCAGATGACACCACGATTGCAAGATCTGGCCAATTTTTGATTTTTCAGAATCGCATGTACGAAGCCTTCTTTGAGCGGAGCTCACCTCGGGTAATGGAGAAAATGGCAGATTTACGCAATAAGTCAAGCAGTTGCACACAAACCTTTTCCTCCTTTTGCGGTTAATTCCAAATGTAAAGCACATAGAGATATGAGGGGTGCATCAATCGAAAGTGGAGCATGTTCCCTTTCAGATGACACCATGATTGGAACAACTGGAAAAATTTTTGATTTTTGAGATTGGCATATACGGAGCCTTCTTTGAGCGGTGCTGACCTCGGGTAATGGAGAAAATGGCAGATTTACGCAATAAGTCAAGCAGTTGCACACAAACATTCGCCTCCTTTTGAGGTTATTTCCGAAAGTAAAGCACATAGAGATATGAGGGGTGCATCAATCAAAAGTGGAGCATGTTCCCTTTCAGACAACACCATGATTCCAAGATCTGGCCAATTTTCGATTTTGCAGAATCGCATGTACGAAGCCTTCTTTGAGCGGAGCTGACCTCGGGTAATGGAGAAAATGGCAGATTGACGCAAAAAAGTCAAGCAGTTGCACACAAACGTTCGCCTCCTTTTGCGGTTAATTCCGAATGTAAAGCACATAGAGATATGAGAGGTGCATCAATCGAAAAAGGAGCATGTTCCCTTCCAGATGACACCACGATTGCAAGATCTGGCCAATTTTCGATTTTTCAGAATCGCATGTACGAAGCCTTTTTTGAGCATAGCTAACCTCGGGTAATGGAGAAAATAGCAGATTTACGCAATAAGTCAAGCAGTTGCGCACAAACCTTTCCCTCCTTTTGCGGTTAATTCCGAAAGTAAAGCACATAGAGATATGAGGGGTGCATCAATCGAAAGTGGAGCATGTTCCCTTTCAGATGACACGACGATTGCAAGATCTGGCCAATTTTCGATTTTGCAGAATCGCATGTACGAAGCCTTCTTTGAGCGGAGCTGACCTCGGGTAATGGAGAAAATGGCAGATTGACGCAGAAAAGTCAAGCAGTTGCACACAAACGTTCGCCTGCTTTTGCGGTTAATTCCGAATGTAAAGCACATAGAGATATGAGAGGTGCATCAATCGAAAGAGGAGCATGTTCCCTTCCAGATGACACCACGATTGCAAGATCTGGCCAATTTTTGATTTTTCAGAATCGCATGTACGAAGCCTTCTTTGAGCGGAGCTCACCTCGGGTAATGGAGAAAATGGCAGATTTACGCAATAAGTCAAGCAGTTGCACACAAACCTTTTCCTCCTTTTGCGGTTAATTCCAAATGTAAAGCACATAGAGATATGAGGGGTGCATCAATCAAATGTGGAGCATGTTCCCTTTCAGATGACACCACGATTGGAACAACTGGAAAAATTTTTGATTTTTGAGATTGGCATATACGGAGCCTTCTTTGAGCGGTGCTGACCTCGGGTAATGGAGAAAATGGCAGATTTACGCAATAAGTCAAGCAGTTGCACACAAACGTTCGCCTCCTTTTGAGGTTATTTCCGAAAGTAAAGCACATAGAGATATGAGGGGTGCATCAATCAAAAGTGGAGCATGCTCCCTTTCAGATGACACCATAATTCCAAGATCTGGCCAATTGTCGATTTTGCAGAATCGCATGTACGAAGCCTTCTTTGAGCGGAGCTGACCTCGGGTAATGGAGAAAATGGCAGATTGACGCAAAAAAGTCAAGCAGTTGCACACAAACGTTCGCCTGCTTTTGCGGTTAATTCCGAAAGTAAAGCACATAGAGATAGGACAGGTGCATCAATCGAAAGAGAAGCGTGTTCCCTTTCAGATGACACCATGATTGCAAGATCTGGCCAATTTTTGATTTTTCAGAATCGGATGTACGAAGCCTTTTTTAAGCGGAGCTGACCTCGGGTAATGGAGAAAATGGCAGATTGACGCAGAAAAGTCAAGCAGTTGCACACAAACGTTCGCCTGCTTTTGCGGTTAATTCCGAATGTAAAGCACATAGAGATATGAGAGGTGCATCAATCGAAAGAGGAGCATGTTCCCTTCCAGATGACACCACGATTGCAAGATCTGGCCAATTTTTGATTTTTCAGAATCGCATGTACGAAGCCTTCTTTGAGCGGAGCTCACCTCGGGTAATGGAGAAAATGGCAGATTTACGCAATAAGTCAAGCAGTTGCACACAAACCTTTTCCTCCTTTTGCGGTTAATTCCAAATGTAAAGCACATAGAGATATGAGGGGTGCATCAATCGAAAGTGGAGCATGTTCCCTTTCAGATGACACCACGATTGGAACAACTGGAAAAATTTTTGATTTTTGAGATTGGCATATACGGAGCCTTCTTTGAGCGGTGCTGACCTCGGGTAATGGAGAAAATAGCAGATTTACGCAATAAGTCAAGCAGTTGCGCACAAACCTTTCCCTCCTTTTGCGGTTAATTCCGAAAGTAAAGCACATAGAGATATGAGGGGTGCATCAATCGAAAGTGGAGCATGTTCCCTTTCAGATGACACGACGATTGCAAGATCTGGCCAATTTTCGATTTTGCAGAATCGCATGTACGAAGCCTTCTTTGAGCGGTGCTGACCTCGGGTAATGGAGAAAATGGCAGATTGACGCAGAAAAGTCAAGCAGTTGCACACAAACGTTCGCCTCCTTTTGCGGTTATTTCCGAAAGTAAAGCACATAGAGATATGAGGGGTGCATCAATCGAAAGTGGAGCATGTTCCCTTTCAGATGACACCACGATTGCAAGATCTGGCCAATTTTTGATTTTTCAGAATCGCATGTACGAAGCCTTTTTTAAGCGGAGCTGACGTCGGGTAATGGAGAAAATAGCAGATTTACGCAATAAGTCAAGCAGTTGCGCACAAACCTTTCCCTCCTTTTGCGGTTAATTCCGAATGTAAAGCACATAGAGATATGAGGGGTGCATCAATCGAAAGTGGAGCGTGTTCCCTTTCAGATGACACGACGATTGCAAGATCTGGCCAATTTTCGATTTTGCAGAATCGCATGTACGAAGCCTTCTTTGAGCGGAGCTGACCTCGGGTAATGGAGAAAATGGCAGATTGACGCAGAAAAGTCAAGCAGTTGCACACAAACGTTCGCCTGCTTTTGCGGTTAATTCCGAATGTAAAGCACATAGAGATATGAGGGGTGCATCAATCGAAAGTGGAGCGTGTTCCCTTTCAGATGACACGACGATTGCAAGATCTGGCCAATTTTCGATTTTGCAGAATCGCATGTACGAAGCCTTCTTTGAGCGGAGCTGACCTCGGGTAATGGAGGAAGTGGCAGATTGACGCAGAAAAGTCAAGCAGTTGCACACAAACGTTCGCCTGCTTTTGCGGTTAATTCCGAATGTAAAGCACATAGAGATATGAGAGGTGCATCAATCGAAAGAGGAGCATGTTCCCTTCCAGATGACACCACGATTGCAAGATCTGGCCAATTTTTGATTTTTCAGAATCGCATGTACGAAGCCTTCTTTGAGCGGAGCTCACCTCGGGTAATGGAGAAAATGGCAGATTTACGCAATAAGTCAAGCAGTTGCACACAAACCTTTTCCTCCTTTTGCGATTAATTCCAAATGTAAAGCACATAGAGATATGAGGGGTGCATCAATCGAAAGTGGAGCATGTTCCCTTTCAGATGACACCACGATTGGAACAACTGGAAAAATTTTTGATTTTTGAGATTGGCATATACGGAGCCTTCTTTGAGCGGTGCTGACCTCGGGTAATGGAGAAAATAGCAGATTTACGCAATAAGTCAAGCAGTTGCGCACAAACCTTTCCCTCCTTTTGCGGTTAATTCCGAAAGTAAAGCACATAGAGATATGAGGGGTGCATCAATCGAAAGTGGAGCATGTTCCCTTTCAGATGACACGACGATTGCAAGATCTGGCCAATTTTCGATTTTGCAGAATCGCATGTACGAAGCATTCTTTGAGCGGAGCTGACCTCGGGTAATGGAGAAAATGGCAGATTGACGCAGAAAAGTCAAGCAGTTGCACACAAACGTTCGCCTGCTTTTGCGGTTAATTCCGAATGTAAAGCACATAGAGATATGAGAGGTGCATCAATCGAAAGAGGAGCATGTTCCCTTCCAGATGACACCACGATTGCAAGATCTGGCCAATTTTTGATTTTTCAGAATCGCATGTACGAAGCCTTCTTTGAGCGGAGCTCACCTCGGGTAATGGAGAAAATGGCAGATTTACGCAATAAGTCAAGCAGTTGCACACAAACCTTTTCCTCCTTTTGCGGTTAATTCCAAATGTAAAGCACATAGAGATATGAGGGGTGCATCAATCAAAAGTGGAGCATGTTCCCTTTCAGATGACACCACGATTGGAACAACTGGAAAAATTTTTGATTTTTGAGATTGGCATATACGGAGCCTTTTTTAAGCGGAGCTGACGTCGGGTAATGGAGAAAATAGCAGATTTACGCAATAAGTCAAGCAGTTGCGCACAAACCTTTCCCTCCTTTTGCGGTTAATTCCGAATGTAAAGCACATAGAGATATGAGGGGTGCATCAATCGAAAGTGGAGCGTGTTCCCTTTCAGATGACACCACGATTGGAAGATGTGGCCAATTTTCGATTTTGCAGAATCGCATGTACGAAGCCTTCTTTGAGCGGAGGTAACCTCGGGCAATGGAGAAAATGGCAGATTGACGCAAAAAAGTCAAGCAGTTGCACACAAACGTTCGCCTGCTTTTGCGGTTAATTCCAAATGTAAAGCACATAAAGATATGAGAGGTGCATCAATCGAAAGTGGAGGGTGTTCCCTTTCAGATGACACCACGATTGCAAGATCTGGCCAAATTTTGATTTTTTAGAATCGCATGTACGAAGCCTTTTTTAAGCGGAGCTGACCTCGGGTAATGGAGAAAATGGCAGATTGACGCAAAAAAGTCAAGCAGTTGCACACAAACGTTCGCCTCCTTTTGCGGTTAATTCCGAATGTAAAGCACATACAGATATGAGAGGTGCATCAATCGAAAGTGGAGCATGTTCCCTTTCAGATGACACCACGATTGCAAGATCTGGCCAATTTTTGATTTTTCAGAATCGCATGTACGAAGCCTTTTTTAAGCGGTGCTGACCTCGGGTAATGGAGAAAATGGCAGGTTGACGCAAAAAAGTCAAGTAGTTGCACACAAACCTTTCCCTCCTTTTGCGGTTAATTCCGAAAGTAAAGCACATAGAGATATGAGGGGTGCATCAATCGAAAGTGGAGCATGTTCCCTTTCAGATGACACCACGATTGCAAGATCTGGCCAATTTTCGATTTTGCAGAATCGCATGTACGAAGCCTTCTTTGAGCGGAGCTGACCTCAGGTAATCGAGAAAATGGCAGATTGACGCAAAAAAGTCAAGCAGTTGCACACAAACGTTCGCCTCCTTTTGCGGTTAATTCCGAATGTAAAGCACATAGAGATATGAGAGGTGCATCAATCGAAAGAGAAGCATGTTTCCTTCCAGATGACACCACGATTGCAAGATCTGGCCAATTTTCGATTTTTCAGAATCGCATGTACGAAGCCTTTTTTGAGCATAGCTAACCTCGGGTAATGGAGAAAATAGCAGATTTACGCAATAAGTCAAGCAGTTGCGCACAAACCTTTCCCTCCTTTTGCGGTTAATTCCGAAAGTAAAGCACATAGAGATATGAGGGGTGCATCAATCGAAAGTGGAGCATGTTCCCTTTCAGATGACACGACGATTGCAAGATCTGGCCAATTTTCGATTTTGCAGAATCGCATGTACGAAGCCTTCTTTGAGCGGTGCTGACCTCGGGTAATGGAGAAAATGGCAGATTGACGCAAAAAGTCAAGCAGTTGCACACAAACGTTCGCCTCCTTTTGCGGTTATTTCCGAAAGTAAAGCACATAGAGATATGAGGGGTGCATCAATCGAAAGTGGAGCATGTTCCCTTTCAGATGACACCACGATTGCAAGATCTGGCCAATTTTTGATTTTTCAGAATCGCATGTACGAAGCCTTTTTTAAGCGGAGCTGACGTCGGGTAATGGAGAAAATAGCAGATTTATGCAATAAGTCAAGCAGTTGCGCACAAACCTTTCCCTCCTTTTGCGGTTAATTCCGAATGTAAAGCACATAGAGATATGAGGGGTGCATCAATCGAAAGTGGAGCGTGTTCCCTTTCAGATGACACGACGATTGCAAGATCTGGCCAATTTTCGATTTTGCAGAATCGCATGTACGAAGCCTTCTTTGAGCGGAGCTGACCTCGGGTAATGGAGAAAATGGCAGATTGACGCAGAAAAGTCAAGCAGTTGCACACAAACGTTCGCCTGCTTTTGCGGTTAATTCCGAATGTAAAGCACATAGAGATATGAGAGGTGCATCAATCGAAAGAGGAGCTTGTTCCCTTGCAGATGACACCACGATTGCAAGATCTGGCCAATTTTTGATTTTTCAGAATCGCATGTACGAAGCCTTCTTTGAGCGGAGCTCACCTCGGGTAATGGAGAAAATGGCAGATTTACGCAATAAGTCAAGCAGTTGCACACAAACCTTTTCCTCCTTTTGCGGTTAATTCCAAATGTAAAGCACATAGAGATATGAGGGGTGCATCAATCGAAAGTGGAGCATGTTCCCTTTCAGATGACACCACGATTGGAAGAACTGGAAAAATTTTTGATTTTTGAGATTGGCATATACGGAGCCTTCTTTGAGCGGTGCTGACCTCGGGTAATGGAGAAAATGGCAGATTTACGCAATAAGTCAAGCAGTTGCACACAAACATTCGCCTCCTTTTGAGGTTATTTCCGAAAGTAAAGCACATAGAGATATGAGGGGTGCATCAATCAAAAGTGGAGCATGTTCCCTTTCAGACAACACCATGATTCCAAGATCTGGCCAATTTTCGATTTTGCAGAATCGCATGTACGAAGCCTTCTTTGAGCGGAGCTGACCTCGGGTAATGGAGAAAATGGCAGATTGACGCAAAAAAGTCAAGCAGTTGCACACAAACGTTCGCCTCCTTTTGCGGTTAATTCCGAATGTAAAGCACATAGAGATATGAGAGGTGCATCAATCGAAAAAGGAGCATGTTCCCTTCCAGATGACACCACGATTGCAAGATCTGGCCAATTTTCGATTTTTCAGAATCGCATGTACGAAGCCTTTTTTGAGCATAGCTAACCTCGGGTAATGGAGAAAATAGCAGATTTACGCAATAAGTCAAGCAGTTGCGCACAAACCTTTCCCTCCTTTTGCGGTTAATTCCGAAAGTAAAGCACATAGAGATATGAGGGGTGCATCAATCGAAAGTGGAGCATGTTCCCTTTCAGATGACACGACGATTGCAAGATCTGGCCAATTTTCGATTTTGCAGAATCGCATGTACGAAGCCTTCTTTGAGCGGAGCTGACCTCGGGGTAATGGAAAAAATGGCAGATTTACGCAAAATAGTCAAGCAGTTGCACACAAACGTTCGCCTGCTTTTGCGGTTAATTCCGAATGTAAAGCACATAGAGATATGAGAGGTGCATCAATCGAAAGAGGAGCATGTTCCCTTCCAGATGACACCACGATTGCAAGATCTGGCCAATTTTTGATTTTTCAGAATCGCATGTACGAAGCCTTCTTTGAGCGGAGCTCACCTCGGGTAATGGAGAAAATGGCAGATTTACGCAATAAGTCAAGCAGTTGCACACAAACCTTTTCCTCCTTTTGCGGTTAATTCCAAATGGAAAGCACATAGAGATATGAGGGGTGCATCAATCAAAAGTGGAGCATGTTCCCTTTCAGATGACACCACGATTGGAACAACTGGAAAAATTTTTGATTTTTGAGATTGGCATATACGGAGCCTTCTTTGAGCGGTGCTGACCTCGGGTAATGGAGAAAATGGCAGATTTACGCAATAAGTCAAGCAGTTGCACACAAACGTTCGCCTCCTTTTGAGGTTATTTCCGAAAGTAAAGCACATAGAGATATGAGGGGTGCATCAATCAAAAGTGGAGCATGCTCCCTTTCAGATGACACCATAATTCCAAGATCTGGCCAATTGTCGATTTTGCAGAATCGCATGTACGAAGCCTTCTTTTAGCGGAGCTGACCTCGGGTAATGGAGAAAATGGCAGATTGACGCAAAAAAGTCAAGCAGTTGCACACAAACGTTCGCCTGCTTTTGCGGTTAATTCCGAAAGTAAAGCACATAGAGATAGGACAGGTGCATCAATCGAAAGAGAAGCGTGTTCCCTTTCAGATGACACCATGATTGCAAGATCTGGCCAATTTTTGATTTTTCAGAATCGGATGTACGAAGCCTTTTTTAAGCGGAGCTGACCTCGGGTAATGGAGAAAATGGCAGATTTACGCAAAAAAGTCAAGCAGTTGCACACAAACGTTCGCCTCCTTTTGCGGTTATTTCCGAAAGTAAAGCACATAGAGATATGAGAGGTGCATCAATCGAAAGTGGAGCGTGTTCCCTTTCAGATGACACCACGATTGCAAGATCTGGCCAATTTTTGATTTTTCAGAATCGCATGTACGAAGCCTTTTTTAAGCGGAGCTGACGTCGGGTAATGGAGAAAATAGCAGATTTACGCAATAAGTCAAGCAGTTGCGCACAAACCTTTCCCTCCTTTTGCGGTTAATTCCGAATGTAAAGCACATAGAGATATGAGGGGTGCATCAATCGAAAGTGGAGCGTGTTCCCTTTCAGATGACACCACGATTGGAAGATGTGGCCAATTTTCGATTTTGCAGAATCGCATGTACGAAGCCTTCTTTGAGCGGAGCTAACCTCGGGTAATGGAGAAAATGGCAGATTGACGCAAAAAAGTCAAGCAGTTGCACACAAACGTTCGCCTGCTTTTGCGGTTAATTCCAAATGTAAAGCACATAAAGATATGAGAGGTGCATCAATCGAAAGAGGAGTATGTTCCCTTTCAGATGACACCACGATTGCAAGATCTGGCCAATTTTTGATTTTTCAGAATCGCATGTACGAAGCCTTTTTTAAGCGGAGCTGACCTCGGGTAATGGAGAAAATGGCAGATTGACGCAGAAAAGTCAAGCAGTTGCACACAAACCTTTTCCTCCTTTTGCGGTTAATTCCGAATGTAAAGCACATACAGATATGAGAGGTGCATCAATCGAAAGTGGAGCATGTTCCCTTTCAGATGACACCACGATTGCAAGATCTGGCCAATTTTTGATTTTTCAGAATCGCATGTACGAAGCCTTCTTTGAGCGGAGCTCACCTCGGGTAATGGAGAAAATGGCAGATTTACGCAATAAGTCAAGCAGTTGCACACAAACCTTTTCCTCCTTTTGCGGTTAATTCCAAATGTAAAGCACATAGAGATATGAGGGGTGCATCAATCAAAAGTGGAGCATGTTCCCTTTCAGATGACACCACGATTGGAACAACTGGAAAAATTTTTGATTTTTGAGATTGGCATATACGGAGCCTTCTTTGAGCGGTGCTGACCTTGGGTAATGGAGAAAATGGCAGATTTACGCAATAAGTCAAGCAGTTGCACACAAACGTTCGCCTCCTTTTGAGGTTATTTCCGAAAGTAAAGCACATAGAGATATGAGGGGTGCATCAATCAAAAGTGGAGCATGTTCCCTTTCAGATGACACCATGATTCCAAGATCTGGCCAATTGTCGATTTTGCAGAATCGCATGTACGAAGCCTTCTTTGAGCGGAGCTGACCTCGGGTAATGGAGAAAATGGCAGATTGACGCAAAAAAGTCAAGCAGTTGCACACAAACGTTCGCCTGCTTTTGCGGTTAATTCCGAAAGTAAAGCACATAGAGATAGGACAGGTGCATCAATCGAAAGAGAAGCGTGTTCCCTTTCAGATGACAC
Source organism: Acanthaster planci (assembly GCF_054643075.1). Taxonomy (NCBI): domain Eukaryota; kingdom Metazoa; phylum Echinodermata; class Asteroidea; order Valvatida; family Acanthasteridae; genus Acanthaster; species Acanthaster planci. The sequence continues at coordinate 8,289,830 of NC_141794.1, forward strand.
CATGATTGCAAGATCTGGCCAATTTTTGATTTTTCAGAATCGGATGTACGAAGCCTTTTTTAAGCGGAGCTGACCTCGGGTAATGGAGAAAATGGCAGATTTACGCAAAAAAGTCAAGCAGTTGCACACAAACGTTCGCCTCCTTTTGCGGTTATTTCCGAAAGTAAAGCACATAGAGATATGAAAGGTGCATCAATCGAAAGTGGAGCGTGTTCCCTTTCAGATGACACCACGATTGCAAGATCTGGCCAATTTTTGATTTTTCAGAATCGCATGTACGAAGCCTTTTTTAAGCGGAGCTGACGTCGGGTAATGGAGAAAATAGCAGATTTACGCAATAAGTCAAGCAGTTGCGCACAAACCTTTACCTCCTTTTGCGGTTAATTCCGAATGTAAAGCACATAGAGATATGAGGGGTGCATCAATCGAAAGTGGAGCGTGTTCCCTTTCAGATGACACCACGATTGGAAGATGTGGCCAATTTTCAATTTTGCAGAATCGCATGTACGAAGCCTTCTTTGAGCGGAGCTAACCTCGGGTAATGGAGAAAATGGCAGATTGACGCAAAAAAGTCAAGCAGTTGCACACAAACGTTCGCCTGCTTTTGCGGTTAATTCCAAATGTAAAGCACATAAAGATATGAGAGGTGCATCAATCGAAAGAGGAGTATGTTCCCTTTCAGATGACACCACGATTGCAAGATCCGGCCAATTTTCGATTTTTCAGAATCCCATGTACGAAGCCTTCTTTGAGAGGAGCTGACCTCGGGTAATGGAGAAAATGGCAGATTTACGCAAAAACGTCAAGCAGTTGCACACAAACGTTTTCCTCCTTTTGCGGTTATTTTGGAAAGTAAAGCACATAGAGATATGAGGGGTGCATCAATCGAAAGTGGAGGGTGTTCCCTTTCAGATGACACCACGATTGCAAGATCTGGCCAATTTTTGATTTTTCAGAATCGCATGTACGAAGCCTTTTTTAAGCGGAGCTGACCTCGGGTAATGGAGAAAATGGCAGATTGACGCAAAAAAGTCAAGCAGTTGCACACAAACGTTCGCCTCCTTTTGCGGTTAATTCCGAATGTAAAGCACATACAGATATGAGAGGTGCATCAATCGAAAGTGGAGCATGTTCCCTTTCAGATGACACCACGATTGCAAGATCTGGCCAATTTTTGATTTTTCAGAATCGCATGTACGAAGCCTTTTTTAAGCGGTGCTGACCTCGGGTAATGGAGAAAATGGCAGGTTGACGCAAAAAAGTCAAGTAGTTGCACACAAACCTTTCCCTCCTTTTGCGGTTAATTCCGAAAGTAAAGCACATAGAGATATGAGGGGTGCATCAATCGAAAGTGGAGCATGTTCCCTTTCAGATGACACCACGATTGCAAGATCTGGCCAATTTTCGATTTTGCAGAATCGCATGTACGAAGCCTTCTTTGAGCGGAGCTGACCTCAGGTAATGGAGAAAATGGCAGATTGACGCAAAAAAGTCAAGCAGTTGCACACAAACGTTCGC